>NW_027453657.1:0-9927 GCF_964194025.1 Convolutriloba macropyga | reverse complement strand
ATCAATAATTATAAAAACGTGAAGAGAGAGAAACGAGATCGGATTTGTAATCTTTCTTACCGAGTACTTTTTATGTTTGCAGTTGCAAAAGTTTTGTTGTCATGTTAATAAGTAAAACTTAGCGTTTCTGCTTCAAATCGAAAAATGTTGTACGCCCAATAAATTGGGGGGATACCGAATAGATGTAAAAAAGACGTATCATTCCCGGTAATTATTAATCATACTAGGAACATAGGTGAATTTTTGAAAACCATTCTTGGGCCATATTTCATTTCTTTGTTTTCATATTAAGACTGTGCTAAGCAATTAACTATGGACTGTATGAAAAGAAAGAAACTTAAGCGGGGAGGGGTTTGAACCTTCCCTGTTCATACTCTGTGTTTGATACCGTGGAAGAGAGGGGGGCATTTTCCCTATTTATATTCTCCCTATAATAACTTTTTTAAGAGGTATATGTTTTTCTACCCGGTTGATTTTTGTTTTGCTACTATTTTTCAAACATTGTTTAAGGTAACATTGGATTCATGATTTATTCCACGTGCAATTTTTTTGACAACCTCCAAAGAACTGCTTTTTTTTCTGGACGCCTTACTCTCTTAAGTGCGCTGCTCACCTTATCTCGAAAACCAAAATTTTACGGTGCTATAACGGGAAAGACCCCATTTTGCGACGTTAAAAAGCAGCAGCTGAATGAAATCTTTAAAATTCTTGTGTCAAAATTATGAGTTACCTTTAGTTAGTTATTAAATTGAAATGGAAGAAATAAATCAAGCAATTAACCAAAAAACACAGCAGGACAAGTCCTGACGTACAATTCAAAGAATTTTCATTGACTAAACAAAAAAACTAGACATAGAACAGGCTTTGAATGGATTGGGAAAACCATTTAGAAAAAAACCAATCCAAAAAACTGAAAAAACTAAAAACCAAATTGAAATTGCCGCATGTGAACAAAAAACCACTACCAAGAGAGCGAACTTTAGTTCAAACACCGTTTTCTAACTCTACTTTAAATTTAGATCGGAAAAATTATACACCGCAGAACCACTCGCTCCTTTGCTCCATTTCCTGTTGCGATGTGATCAAAATCACTACTCCATATTGACTTCAAAATCACGAAAATGTGTAAAGAGATCTTAAAACATAGCCTGAAGCATTCCGGAAACGACTCGACGGAGAAAATTGGCCATACTTATGACTAAACAACTGAAGAAATATTGTGCGCACTGAACCTCCAAAAATGCCATAAAAATTTAAGGAAGAACAGAAACGGTATTCAAAAACAACTTGAACAAAAAAACTAGAAAAAATTAAGTTTTTTTAACTTGAGTTTTTTTATAGTACAAGGAAACATAAAGCCGAATAAAGTTCCTTTGCAATTAGAGCAATGAAAAGCTCGCAAAACAATGGGCAAGTCAGAATAGGCTAAAATTTAAAAAAAAGGAAAACTTCAAAAAAATAAGAAAAATGGTTTTAAAATTTCTCAATTTTTCTATCAATTTTCTCAAAAAAAAAAATTATACCAACAAAACTTTAGTCAATTGGCATCTGAATATTCCTTAAGTAACAAGCTTCTATCCAAAACCCACATAAAGCCTTAAAACAAAAAAAAACAGGCAAAAAATCATTAAATTTCATTTTAAAATCAGCAAAACTGATCAAAAACATCCAAATTAGCAATAAACTCAAATTAACTACTTGAAACCTTCAATTCCTATCAAAACAAGCCAAAAACTAATATAATATCATAATCAAACCTCATAACCATCAAAATTTGCAAAAAACTGCTTTTAAAAGCCGCACGTGAACAAAAAAATTTCGCTCGCTTAGAGAAAATTTTTTCACACATCACTTTCTTGCTCTCTCAAAAACAGCGGTATGATTAAAAACTACTCTCTTTTCGCTCTGCTCTTCACTTTTTATTCAGTAACTCCAACTTTTTTCACGCGTTTCATTTCCCGCTTCAAAAATCACTCCAATAAAATTGATTAAAAAAGGACTTCTCCAATACTCCTCTTCGAGTCGTAATAAAAAGACAGCGCCCCAATACAATTCAAATTCTTTGGATTGTAAAAAATATACAAAACCTATAATTGAATATTGATACCTGTTTCCGTAGTTGTTGCGACAAGTTCTCCATTGATGAAAACTTGGAATTCATTGTAGAAATTGGACGTCACTGCCCAGGTCAGCTGTACAGACTCTCCTCCAACCAGGGTTTCGAAAGTGGCAGTTGCCAGAGTTGGTGGTTCCGGCTCTGTAGCAGGGAACAAATAATCGGATCTATTCTGTTCCGAAACAGAATAGATCCAAATAATCTTAACCTAATATGCCGAAAGATAATTGAGAAAAAGCCAAAACTTCGGTAATCTTAATGTGAGTTGATGGAAATCGAAGAATTCGGGATCAATTTAGTGATGGAGATCAAAAGAACGGAAAGCTGAAAAAAAGGATCTATTCTGTCCCCCCCCCCAGTGTTTTTATGACCCCCAGTTACAAATTATATAATGTTACATAGCACGTTAATATGTAAGAAAAAAGCATGTGCGCCTGGGGGTCACAAAAGATTTATGCTCACAAAGCTGGGGGGGGGGGGGGGGGTTGCAGAATGGATCAGAAAAAAGTCAGAGCATATTTCTTGCTTCACTGTAAACAACCGACTAGAGTTTGATTTCAAAAAGAACAAATATAAACTGTACAAGACAATAAATACATTCAAGTGTAAATGTAAATATGAAAATTAAAACTATGAAAACTGTGAATATGGAAATGAAAAACCCGAATGTCAATAAAATCTATTTGTATTCTAATTTAAAGCATCGATCATTTTTTTATGATCTTAGTATGACTGTTATTAATTCATACAAATCATAAATGACTTTTGTAAGATTGCTAAGAATTAATTATGGTGATCAACACGGCTGAATATAGTTTTAACAAATGAAGGTCGGTTGCAAAACATGACCGTATCAACACGTTTTTTGTAATATATTTGACAGTGGCCAATCAAAATTTGCTCTGCGGTCAAATTTCCTAATTCGGTATTGCCAAAGAAAACTTATATTCAAAGAGCGTTTGCAATTGTAATCTGAGGCATTAATTTCAGGTCAAAATCATTAAAAAAACAAACATACTGCAATTGTCGACAACATCTGAATAACAAACGAGTTCGTCCCCGTTGCTATCTTTGCATTTGAGCTCTCCGCCACTCGTAAAAGGGATGCAGGTTGTTATGTTAGATGTTATGTTATGATCAAATGGGAATTCGCACACTTTGTTTAGGTCATCATTTGGACAGACGCCACATTCGACTGGAAAGTAAAAAGCTGTGATTGATTAAAAGGTTACAAGATCTAAATCACTTCTTTGTTTACTCTAACAATTCGTTCGAACAATTCTCTTCCATGGTTTATCTCATGTTTGCTGCACTATAAGTCAAGTTTCGGTCAAAATTGCAGGCTCGTAGACTAATAAAGCTATAGTTTACAGATATGTCATAGTCTCAATCAGAATGTTCTATATAGTGTGATTCAGACACTTGGTCAGTGTAGGAAATTATTCTAGTTCAGAGATTGAATGAGCCTTTGAATAAGAATAAATTCTGGGTCTTCGATCAAAGTCTGATTCTTAAGATGTCACCGTCAAATGTCACATGAACAGAGTCTGCATCAGTGAAAGGAAATATTTGGAACATTTATGATTCAGCACTGAATTACTCTTTAGAAAAACCACCCAAGTTGAGGTCGCGGACCCAAAGTCGGCATGTTCAGTCCATCTCAGACTTAATATGCCAATGCTCGGACCATTTTAGACGAGATACCATATTTGTGCGTTCTTCGTGCGTTCAAAAAGGTGCAAACTTTCGTGCACTTATTCATTTTTCTATTTCGCGCAATATTTTTTGGTCCGGGACCTCAAGCTGGGTACGCAAGAAGATGTTAAGTAAGGCTAGTAAAAAAGTCTACGGGTCCGAAATAATGCGCAGTGTGATCTATTAATTAATAGTCTAAAATTGGATCTATTCTGTTTTACCACCCAGAGTTTTTTTACGCCCCCAGTTACAAATTATATGTTGTTATATAGCACGTTACTATGTAAAAATAGCACGTGCGCTTGGGGGCTAAAATATAAGCCTACTAAGCCTTGGGTGGGGGGGGGGTTCAAAACAGAATAGATCCCAAAAATTTCCTGAAATTTCATTAAACCTGACGCATGAAAATAGTGATTAAAAAGACTTACCCATTGCAAGCTCTGTAAACTGGCCTGAAACAAAGACCATAAATTATTAAAATGAAAGAATGATGGCATACCCTAATCTTTTGCCCATAGCAGTTGAGAGCATCATATTGCAGTGCCGTTCGATCAATCAAACCGGGGCCGATGTTTCACTCTTAATACACCCCTAATTATCAGGGATTAAGACCTACACATTCTACATAATTGGGGAAAAGAGTTAAATATTCCAGATCACAAAATGTACTTACTTATAGTTTCAGCCAGCAAGGAATCGTCACTCCCTAAAATCAAAACAAGTTCCATAACTTCCCCCTTTTGCAAATGGTGATCAATATCGATGAGATTTTCAGCATTTTTTGTGTTAAACTCAGTATTAGGGTGTGCCGCCTGGTAATACCGGTGTTACATTGTAAAACATATCAGTTTTTCTTTTCTCGCTTAACCTAATAACTTCCCAATAAAGTGAAAAATGAAAAAAAATTGTTAAGTTCTTGCTGAAATTTCTGCCATGAAAGATTCAGGATATGTAAACTGCTTGAAAGTTTTATGTGAAAATGTCTAGATATAAGATCTTGATAAGAGAAGGGTGAATTGTTACAACTACTAACAGTTTCGTATGTCAAATTGGACACTTTTTGCATTGAGTCCACTTCTTACAGGCACAATTGTAACTGAATAATTGGAGCAGAGGTTCAACCCCTCCACAGTAGTTAGCAGATCTGAAAAATAATCAATTTAAGTGCACTTGGGAATATTGTACTTAAAAATCAGGTTAACTAAAATAGCGCCACTCTAAACATATAACACTCAAACTTTTATACAATTGAATGGCCGATTTTGTAAATTCATCCCAATCACTAGATCTTATTAGACTTATCAGAGGAAAACATTTTAAAAACCCAGAATGGGGGTAGATAGATGCACGGTCTAGTATCACTGTTAACGTAGAGCCCCTGACATCTGAGAGTTTTTATCGTGTAAGATCTTAAAAATCTCATGCAAAATTGTCTTAAGAACTTATGAGATTATGCGTCGCCTGACTATAACCTTGTAAAACAATTTATCAGGTCTAACACGATTAAAAAAAATTATCAGATCTGATCAGATCTTACACGATAAACGTTCACTTTTGTGCGATCTTACATGATAAAAAATTCTGCCTTACGAGATCTTACACGACAAAAATTCTGCCTGAAAAGAAATGTTTATCGTGTACGATCTTATAAGATTCTTATAAAACCTTGTAAGATAAACATTCGGAAAGCTATGACTCATTTTTTTTTGATAATTTTTATCGGATCTTATACGATAAAAATTCTTTAAGTTTTGCATATTCTTAAAAAAAGACGATTCAGAGCTGCTTTCAAGCAGTAGCCAAAAAAATACAGCATGCAACCTTTGAGTATCAGAACAACAAAGAGAAATTTATTTTATATTGTGTTTTGTGACTTATAAGATATTGTGAAAAAGGTTATCTGAGTATCAGGGGCTTTTTCTGAAGCAGTAATTATCAAATTAGGCCGAAAATTTTTTTAAAGACCGAAATTATCATGGTCTGCTAAGTTGAGCCATTGTACCCAGTTGAGACTCAGAATAAAACTGCCGTCAAAATAGAATCAACAAAAATGATTTATTTTCTCAATAGTTTGTTTTTGTTTTTAATTGTTTCTTAATTATTTGTTTCTTAATTGTTTTTTAATTGTACTTAGATTAATAGGATTTGACTACGTTATACGGCAATATTGAAATCATTGTAACATGTCTTACCGGATCTTACACGATAAAATACGTTCCTACGTGAAACTTTACCGTGTAAGATTGGATAAGATACTTATCAGATCGTATAAGATAACAATTCAGCAAAATTGAATTTTTATATTATAAGATCTGGTAGGTATCTTATAAGATCTTACACGATTAAAGTTTACATAAGGCAAAATTTTGTAAGATCTGATAAGATCTTACGCGATAAAAATTTTTGATCAACATCTTATCAGATCGTTACACGATAAAAATTCCAGATTCACTTGGGGCTAATGTCACTTCAGGAGAATTTCAAAGTCATCCATTAATATACTAAGGATAGGTTTCCTGACCATCTACCAAATATGATGCCACTGTGTTCAATAATGGCAAAAAGAAACTTCCTTATCCTGGAGTCAAAACAATGGTTTAGAACAAGATATAACTGTCTCCAAATTTTGAGTTCGTCATGGCAAAGCAGAATTTTTGTAGTGTTTTGTCTACGTTACTTAACTACAACAAAAATCGCAGCTATATTAGCTAACTTGTAAAAATAGAAATTAAACTTATAGAATCTCTATAAAAGTTTTATCAGTACTCTTACAAAACTGTTTTGAGCACTATTGGTACCCTAACTACATCGACATCTTCCGAAATTAGTTCTCGAAATCTACAAACGGAATGTACAAACCCTTAGAAAACTTTTTCACTCAAAAGCTTGCTAACTTTTTGTATTTACTTATTAGAACTTTTCGATGAATTGTTCTCTAAAAAGTAGATAAAAAACGTCTTTTTTAACGGATCAAAAGAAAAATCTATCATAGCATCGCGTCATTCATTTGTGACCATATATAGTTTCTTATTCTTGTAGCTGTCTGGCAGAAAAAATGATTATCATCTAACATTGGTGAAAAAGATCAACATGTAAGATTTTTCCGAAGACTGGTTATTTTTAATCGATAAAAAGAGGTCACAGGAATTTTATAGAACAATAGTTATTGTTGGGTTGGTAAGTTAGTGGCAAACAATAGTTGTAAGGTTGGTCAGAACCCAAAAAGATAGCCATATCTTTCGAACCAAAGTATATCAAAGAAAATCATGTTTTTTTTCTATCCTCACTTTGAGTGTTCGCTGGTACTTGTCGTTTCTCTTCTCCGTTGACAAGCACAGAATAGTAGTCACTGTCCAAAATACCCGCAAAGTCTTCCGGAGCTGTCCAGTTGATCTGAACCACCGATGGGTTGAGAAAAATGTGGCTGTACGTAGTGGGTTGTCCTCCAGTTCCTAGTTTAAATATAGTCCCGCGTTAAACACCATAAGTGATACTTCCATATTGGCTAGCGTAAGATAAAGTACTATATGAAACCTAGTAGCGAGAATAGAAATCGGAATTCCTATGTTTCTTCTGGAAACGATCATGTTTAAAGGCTAGTAGGTTTGGTTGAGTCAAAATTTCATTTCGAGACTATTCAGTACGTCAAGGAAAAACAATTTTTTTAATCCAAAACTTTCTGCTCTCATCTCACATGGCATAGCTATGATACACAAGATGTTTGAGCACTCGTAAAAATGCTTCACCGAATAAGATGTTCGATAGTGGAATCTTGAGTTCATCATTCTAGCCGAATAACCGTTTAGCAGAGTGAGGAAAACATGAGAACTCATCCATTGATTCATGCTCAATTGCAGCAATTTCACAAAAAAGAGTATTGGGATTGTGGATAAATGAGCGCATAATATTACAAAGTTGGTAATTTTTATCCATTTGGAGTAGTTTAAAAGAAGAAAAAATTGAATTGCAAGAGAAAAAATTGTAACATGCCACGATTGTGGTATTTTTGACGTAGAACTCCCGTGCCAAACTCCCCGAACGCGGAGATGTGTGGAGTCTTCTCATTATAGACCCGACGTCCAGTCATTGTATAACCAAACCCGATGCATTCGGAAACCAAAATGGCCACAATTCCCAAAAAAGGACGAGTTTACAAGAGGACTTGTAGGGGAGTGATTTCATGGCTATTTTGACATTTTTTGTGCCTATTTTGCGTTTTTTTCCGGCTATTTTTGACGTTTTTTGGGCTATTTATGATTTTTTTTTGGCTAAAAAGGGGACTTGATGCCAGTCTGGCAAGCAAAAAATTTAACAGTCGCAGTATGACAGTTAAAAAATCATAATTGGAGCAAGTATGACAATTGTAAAATCATAATTTGCGCTGACTGTAAAATCATAAAGTCTCACTGTTGTATAATGAGTATGAAAGCACGTCTGTCAATTAACAAAATTGACATGAATCAGTGCATGAATCAGTACTGATAAGGATTTGCATTTATACGTGCCCAGTACTGAATAGTACTTGGAGTTCGATACAGGCTGGTGAGCTGTGGCTGCTTTAAGATATTTGTAAAAAAATTAAATCCAGTTATAATTTTTTATTTTTTTAATTAAAAAGCAGTAAAAATCAAATTACTTATTCAAAAGGAATTTCTTGCAATCAGAGCTTTTTTTACATTTTTTAAGCAATTCAACTTTGACACCTCAACCCTTGTGGCTCATTCTCAAATTCGATTGGATTGACCATACTTGGATTGGGTTGGATCTGTCCCCCAATCGCTAAGGGTGTTTAGTCAAAACTACAATCAATTTTTTCGCTTCATTTATAATCAAAACTGAGTCTATTCATAACAAGCCCAAATTGTTCTACCCAATATTTGCAGACTTTTTTTCCTACTGATCAAGTTCCAAAAATTCTATCACAATCAAAAACAAGTCCTCGGCCGGAAGAGGAATTCATATGCTGAGCTGCCAATTTATCTGAAAAACGACCAATCGTTAACAACTAAGAACAACTAAGAACCAAACCAGTTTCTAATTGGTCTGGCAAAGTCTGATCAAAGACATGCAAAGACAAAATGCCGTGTCTCTGGCATTCCAGATTGTGGATTGCGTCATTTTCCAATATATATGTCCGATTAGTGTCCAGAGTAATTCCACTTGTTAATATTCTATGTACACTTTATATTGTTAACGAAATACTGGTGAATTTTTGACGCCTTGAAGCAGAGTAGTACTGAATCGCTGGTCTAAAGCAGTGGACAACCAAACCAGGCAGCTATTGGCCCTGGAGTTTTCTCTTAGCAGCCTTGTATTTGACCTGATCAGACTCTGAATCAGACCTGAGATGCGTTCCGATTTTTTTCTGATTCAGCTCTGATTGTCGCTGTGTGTATGGTAGGGGAATCACGTAATGTGACCTGTTTTTATGTCTTGCTCAGGTTCCTAAAGTATGCTCTGGCCTATACCTTTAATTTATTTGGTTTATTCTGGTGTTTTTGTGGTCTAGACGCATGCCTGCAACGGGTAAAGAATTACATGCAGGGTTGTTTTTGAAGATTCTGTGTAAAAATTACAGGTAAAAATTACATAACAAAAATATTGACCGTACCATTAGTTGAACAGGGAACACTGGTGGTGCTGACGGAGTTATCAATGTCAACACTTCCAAACACTTCACCGTAGTCACAGGAGTAGGGAATGATTGTGCGAACTGAACAGGTGAATTGGGTTCCCGAAGGTAGTGAAATACCATCGGCATCTTGGGTGTTGACGACATAGGAACTGGAAGGTGTTTCGTCTATTGCTGATACATTCTGTACAATTAGGGGTGTGATTTCTCCATGTTGGGTGACAGAAACCTCGTAGTAGATTGGGCTGATTGTTCCGTTCTCAGGAGGAGCCCAAGAGAGTGTGAAAGACGTGAAATCAACTCCAGCTAGTTGAAGATTGGTCGGGGCTTCCGGTTCTGTTGAAAAAAACTAAATTAATTGTTTCTTAGCTAAATAGTTTTTCCCCTTAACGTTCACTGAAAAAATAGATTAACTATAGCGCGCAAAGAAGCTCCTGAGCTCCTTTGAACGAAAAAAGGAACATTTTCGTGATTTTTTTTGTTC
>NW_027453656.1:0-23424 GCF_964194025.1 Convolutriloba macropyga | reverse complement strand
TAAAAAAAGGCGGCTTACAGTACGTTCCGCATACCTCAAGCTCGTGTAAAAGAATAATGCATATCTCTACGCCATCTCATTATGCACTATATAGTAGGTACCCAAGTTGTCGATTTTGTGCAAATGTTGTGACCCTCTAATGACATAGTGTCAATGAATTTATGTTCTTGTATCTGCGTGAAACATTACACGCTAGCCACCGGATAAGGTGATCGGTGTCGACGTGGCACATGGAGTGTGCGAGGCTACTGCCTGATTGTCCAAGGACCATCCTCCTTGAGGCTTGAAATGCTTGAAGTACTACACGTAGAGTACTACTACGAGTATCTATCTCCATGCACGTAGTCCGTACGGCGTACCTAGCTAGAAACTACTGGATCCGGCGTACTCCTCGTCCCTCGATAAAGCAATACATAGTACTTTCTACAGTACTCGTAGTCGTTCTGTATCCCTGGCTAGCTAATGAACTTCCGTACTCGTACTCGTGCCATCCCATGGGGAACCTGGTCAACCATACTTCCTCCTGACCATACGACACCTCACCTCATTTGAGGCGCGAGAGTACGTCGACAATACTGTCAGGGACAGGGACAGCCTGGATGCACACATCAAAAGGTCTTTACTCTTTACAGGTCCGCACTAGGGTACTAGGGTATCACTAGGGTATGAGCCGAGGTGAGGCTAGGCGAGGCCTGTACAGCCTGTACAGTCCCCCCCCCCCCCCCCCCCTAAGGGAGGGCTCCGACCTAGGGAGACTAGAGACCACATAGAGTGACACACTGCAGGTCGATACACTCTGGGGAGTATCTAGGAAGCCTGCTAGAGCTGCTGGGGAGCGTAGAGACTGCCGCTAGAGCTAATAATGCTGTAAGCCGCTGCGCCAGGCCGCACAGGCCGCACAGTGCTGTTTTTGTCTATGTCAAGTGGCGGAGGATAAAACGGGTCACCGTAAGACTCGGGAGGGTCCCGGTGTAAATAATTAGACCTATGGTGTGCTTCTAGTAAAGTGTAATGGACATAAAATTCTAAAATGCCGACGCTCCATTGCATCGCTGTCGTCCATGCCTGTGGTGCTGTGTTGCTGTGGTGCTCGGAGGTAAGGAAAAACGCTGAGGCCCGAAAACAGAGGGAGTGAACAGTCACAGGACTGTTAAACTGCCGAACAGTCAGCAGCAGCTGGGGCAGCGGGCCAGCCAACCGCCAGTAGGGTCTGATACCCTACTGCAGGGTCTGCCGGGGCCGCGCAGGCTGTAGCAGGAACTGACAGCTGTCAGGGACAGGGACAGCCTGGATGCACACATCAAAAGGCCCGGAGACGGATGGGAGGTAGCGGGAGGGCTCAAGATATGGTGACGGCCCGCATGAGGACGGTAGGGAAGACGGGGGGCGGCATGACGAAGGTCGTAGACTCCACAGACGCTGTCACAGCTGTAGACGCTGTCGCTGTCGCTGTACACGCTGGGCGAGCGGCGGAAGCGGAAAGGTAGAACACGGAGAAAAAATCTGAAGACGTAGGCTGAGGTAGACGAGACGGCGGTAGAACGGATGCCGTACCAACACTCGGGTAAGGAACGTTGGTGTGATGGGCAAACCGGTAGGGGACGATCCGGTCGGAATGGACGCTCCATTGCGGCGCCGGCTTACCCGGACGGGAAGGGGCCGATTGGACGAAGACGTTGCCTTGAGAGGTAACACGTAAGACTTTAAAGGGGCCTTGCATCTTCGGACGCAAGCCTTGGGGATTGCGGGTAGTGACGAGGACGAAGTCGCCGGGACGAACCTCGTAGACGGGCAGGACATGCCGTTGTTGGAGCAAGTGATGGTGCCAAAGACGGTGACCGGCTTGCGCTCGCATGAGGCTATGGCGCTCGGCCATCAGTCAGGAAGCTAACCCCTCAAATACGGACCAAAATACGGGCACGGTCCGTACGATACTGCAGCCCGCAAAACGGTATCCGACGCACCATGCTGTCCCAGCATCCGGGGCCCGAAAGCGAAGCCGCTGCGCGTCCCGGCCACCGGCCGTCTGGACCACCCCAGACTGAACGACTGTTTCGAAATAGTTTGTGCGCGGCACCGTGGCCGAGGCTGGGGTGGTGGTTCATGTATTGGCCCTTCAATCGGCTCATCGTTGTGCAGGGGTGTCACAGCCAAGGTACCCACCCGCCTGACCCACCGCCAGCACAGCTTAGCAAACTTCATAATCCTTCGACCGCTCGCTCCCAGGCGTTCTCTGTGGCTTAGGATAGGTGTGTTCTAGCTCTCTCCCGGGATTTGGCCCAGGCGATTGTGTGCCGTGTCCGCAGGGACGCCCCATTGCCGTGCATGCTGATTCACCGCCCCCCCCCCCCCTGGGCTGGTGTACAGTGGTGTACTGTGCAGAGGCTGAAACTCGGAATAGACTCGTACAGGTAGTACAAGAAGGTACGTTCTTAGATACACTACTCGCTGATCTCTGCCGTTTCCTTCAGCCCCCCTCCCTGCCCCTCTCGCCTAAGCCCCCCCCCCTTAATTTCTCTGTCTCTCTCTGTCTCTGTCTGTCTGTCTGTCTGTCTGTCTGTCTGTCTCTCTCTCTCTCTCTCTCTCTCTCTCTCTGTAGCTCTCTTACGTACACACATCTGTGTGTAGCTCTCTTACGTTCACACACACACACACACCTTTCCCGAACATATGTCTCTCTTTCATCTGATGATGGAAAGCAAACCCCTTTTGGTTTGCATGCTGTAGCACAGGTTGTCTGAGCTCAGACGCTTGAATCTCCCTCGCCTGCGAGCTAAACCGGCCACGAGACAGGTATGTCCTTGGTCCTTTGGCTCTCCGATGCACTTACTCTTCCCCTCGCACATACCCCCCCCCTCTCGTCTCTCTTTAGCTCTGTATATATGGTGTCAGTCTCTAGCGAACTCTGTGTTTGACCCTGGCATTCCCTCCTGTCTCTATCTATCTATATATCTATCCATCCACCCCCCCCATGTTAGCTGTGTATCTGCCCGTCTATGTCTCTATCTGTCCTTTCCTCTCTCCTTCTACGACTCTGTCTCAGTTTGTCTCTCCATCTCTGGCTGTCGCTCTGAGTCTCCCCCTCTGCTCGACCTGTCGCTGACTCCCTGTTTCTGAAGTATTTGTGTCTCTGCCTCTTGCTCCAACCCCCCCCCCCCTTTTGGCTCTTCTCTGTATTTCTCTGTGGCTCTGTAGGTACAAGTGCACTGTCTCTGATGTACTTGTGTCTGTCCACCTGTCTATCCCTTTGCCGCCCTGATTATTTGTGACGTCTGTCCGTCCCCCCTCTATGAGTTGTACGTCTGCCAGGCTCTGCCTCTCTGTGTCTTAGTCTCTCTCTCACGGGCTCTGTCTTTGCCTCTCCCTCTCTAGGTGTCGCTCTTTGTCTAACCGGCCTCTGTCTTTGTCTCCGTGTATTTTACATTATGTGTCTGCCTCCTTTTCCAGCCCGCTCTCTGTCCCACTTGCCCCCCCCCCCCCCCCCCCCCGCGCACCCCTTGTGGGCTCCCCCCTTGCCTTCCCCATCCCTAGTCTCACCTTCCCCCCTTTCCTCATGACCCACCCTCATGCTTCTCCCCTTACGAGTCCCCCGCCTGTGGGGCTGGTGCCCCTGCCCCGCTCCGGGCTCGGCCCTTGCCTTCCCTGTACCGCTCCTAATCTCCACCTGCCCTCTCCTCGTCCATCACTCCCGTAGACAAACACTCCCCCCCACGACCCAACTACCTCCCTCTCTTTCGTGGCATACGATAGTGCACATCCCAGGGGGCCTAAATTTGACACCGCACATACTGTTCGGTCCACAGGCACTACTTGGCCCACGGCGGCTTGGGAGGAGATTTGCCTCGCCTGAATGGTGTGAGGCCTGCGGCACTGCCATCCTGCGTAGGCCTTCTGAATCACGCCACCGCCCCACCACCTGCACCCTAAGAACGCACTCGCTCAGGCCTGTGTGGGCGGAGTAGGGAACGTCTGCGAGTCGCTCAGCCTGGTCCTAGGTGCACACTACCAGCCTGCCCACGGAGGGTTTCTGGCCGAGCCTACCTAGACTCCTACGTACCATGTTTGAGCGTCCACGTCGTCGAGCAAAACAATCCAACCCCTCGTCTGGTGATGCCTCGGCTCCCAAGCGGCAACACACTGGGCGGCAATGTTCCCTCTGCGAGGGTCCCATGGTGCACTCCCGTACTGTCGGATCCATTGCTACGAGTTACAACACTCTGCTTGCTAACATCACTGGCGAGAACGCTCCCATTGGAAGTGATTTGAAACTGGTATGGGAGTACATGACACGGCCTGGGCGTGTCACACGTCCGCACGTCAAGTTCGTGACGCCTGAAAGCTCGGTCTGTAGGCCGTGTTACACAAGTGACTCCATCGAGACTGCAGGGTGGAACGCGGTCGGCGCTTCCTCCCGAGCCTATGATCCTGAGGCCATTCCCCGGTACTGGAAACGTTTCGTAAAGGACTTCCAGACTACGGCTCGAAAAATCAGCCACGTGTGTGGTGTGCACGAGTAGTGCGAAGGCCCTGTCAGCATTGCAAGGGAACGACAGTTCTGGAACCACCACGCCAAATCCCCCGACGTACAGCTCCCACAAATTCGGTCCGAAGCTTCTTGGCTACTATTTCCATCTGGTCTACGGGGATGAGTTCAAGTTTCATGGGGCCCGCGATGTGTTGGAAGTCTGTAATCCCCACTATCAGCACTTCTTGAAGAAGCCCCCTGCGATGTACCGCGTGCCATTCGAGGAGCAGCAATGCAGAGCTTGGATCGGATGGGCCAAACGGACATGCTGTGCCTGTGGATTTCACCACAGTGACCGCGACCCAAGTGTAACGTGGGACTTGGCAGGAGGGCTGTCACGTTTGGAGCGCAGGCAGTTGGTTGAGCTCCTGCTGCGAGACTCAGAAGGAGTCTCTCACATATCCTTGCCGGAGGGTAATTCTCTCATGCAGAGCAACTCAATGAGTGCTTCCAATGATGAACCTATCCTTTCAAACATTGATTGGATATGCTCACTCTGCTGGAAAGAGCATGGCTTCCGGCCAGCCAGCTACAAAGTAGCAGCCGGGCCTTCGCTTCCGGGCGACTCAACCATTTCGCTCTCCTCCCAGCACCTGCGTCTGGGCACAGTCACACTAGACTATGACAAGCCGACAGCCGCCCGCGGCTCTGCAATCCGAGATGTCGACCGGTACCGAAAAAACCTGGAATCTGACTCCAGCAAAGATTCTTTCATGCGATGGCAGATGATTGTGAAAGCTGCAGTTGCAAGTGGGATCGATTACTGTTCTCAGGAGCTCTCCCGATTCGGTATTGTGTACACATTGGATGTCAACCGCCACCTACTTGATACGGCGATGACCATGGCTGTGTCAGTCACCCCTCAAGTTCCCATCGATTGGATGAACATCCGCCTGGCAGTCAGGAGGTTGAAGCACGTTCTCGAGGCAAACTTGTGTACTGTCGCCGGTGCTTCCTTTTACACCCCCAGTGAGGCATATGTCCGGCGCCATACCAGTGTGGTTGTTGACCGAGGGATTTTCCCGTCTGACGTCGCCCTTGAAAGCCTCTGTAAGCGCCATGTACAAACGAGTGGGAGAGAGAGATCCTTGTTCAGCATCGACTACCTGCGGGGAATCTTGGATATCCAGCGGCGCCGTCTCGAACAAGTTGATGGACGCCTGTACGATTGGCCACACCACCTTGAAACCGTTGGGCCAGATGCCCCATTGACGGCGAGGCACCTTCGTTGCCATCAACATGAGACCCGTTCTGAATCTTCAACTGATAGGGCACCCCCCTCAGAATCCTCCGGTAGTGGATCTCCTCAGCTCCCGGAACGTCCACCCGCGTCTTCTCGTCGACAGCCCCTCACCAGCAACAGGGCCGACCAGACCGCGCCTGGCCTGCACACAATATTCTTGCCTGAGCTTATGGAGTTCTTGGAGCAATTGACAGCCCCGCGATGGTCAGCACCGGAGACATCCTCAAATGAACGGTTGGTAAGGAGATCTTTCCAACTGGCCAACATCATTTGCCAGCTCGTCAATGCTCGAGACCCACGCGTCCTGTTCTTGCAGTATCTCAATGGGATTATCTGTGATGCCGGAGGGTTGAAGAAGCGCCAGTGGAGAACCCTCTGTGCTACCACGGGAGCAATATGTGGCTACGATGGGTTTCGAGACAATATGGTGAAAGACTTTGCCAAGGCATGGGTGATCTCATCTTGTCTTCATGGGAACAGTGGGGTGGTGTTCAGCTTCGACAATCTCAACTGGGTCCTTGGCTTCGCTGTGGCTCTACTTTACAAGGGCAACGTGAACAACAACCCGACAAGGGCAGTAAACATGTTGACTGGCCAGATTAACCAGTTACGGGTGGAGGATTGTGACGATCAAGACAAGGCAGCCTATGCACCGCCTGCTGGACAGCCGCGACCCAAAGCTAAGCAGGTCATGGACTTCAAGGAGTCGGGGGATGGGCTTTCGCAATTTCGGTTGCCGGAGCAGGAGCGAGCTTGGGACGGGCTGTTGTCACACATTCTCGACACCTTCAACAGCTCCTCGATTGATCCCGAAACCGGGGTCTACTCCATAGGCAACGTTCGCCTGGTCGATGCTCTGAGGGATAGACTTGCCGTACTTGCCAGAACCCCACCCGCGCGAGGCCACATGACCACGATGGCGACAATCGCCAGTGGAAGTTCTGCGACCTTGGCTGACATCGAGACCTACCTTCTCAACGTGAAGTCAGACTTGCGTGTTGGCCAACCAGGGGGTCCCGTCCACATCTTGGTGGTCGGAGATCAGCAAACATATGCCTTGGTCCTTGACCTTGTCCGAAGCCATCCGAAAGAATGGACCTGGGTTCATGCATACCCTGGAGACTGGCACATTCTTCTGAACAGTTGTCAGAATCTAATCAGGATGATCTCTGAAGGCGGCGGGGAGCAAGCAGCAGCTGCGTGCGGGCTTACCAAGTTCACAACATCCCCGAAATTCAGGGACGGTCACATGGTGTTGCTTGCTTTGTGGCATGCTTGGAGTGCTTCACTATTCACACTGTGGACAAACTGGCGGGACTCTCCGAGTGACGGCGCATCTTCCTTCAAACGATTTCTGGCTTTTCTACAAATTAGCGACCAAAACCCAAACCAGAACTTGCGATTCTGGGCTCAATGGTTTGAGGTTGCAACTGGCTACGTTGCTCAGTATCTTGCCATCCGGTGCAGCATATGGGACCTTCGTGGAGCAGCCATTCACCACCTAGCTCCCCTGTTCTACGCATACCGCCGGTTCAAGTATGAGGCATTGATTGCCAAATGCATAACCGATGCGGTAACCCTTCCGAGCCATTACCTGGAGCCCATGAAAGAGGGCAAGATATGGATGGTCAGTGCCAGAGGCCGTCCAGGCTACAGTTGGGCGATTGATGAGGCACATGAGTCCATCGTCAATAGGCACCTGAAGGCACATGTGGACAGGGTGTCAGAGGAGTGGCTGGTCGAGTGCGCCGGGTTTGTCAACCACTCAGTTGGAAGCGTAATCGGTTTACGCCGCACGCTCGGATTCGCTGATGAGAAGATGTACAAGAAACCCACTCCAGAGCCACTGGCTGTGAAGAAATTGGCCAAGGCCATTGCACCGATTCGGCATTACTCCAAGACCTCCATCCTTCGCCGTGCTACCTCGGATGCTTTTGGTGCTGACGAACGCCGGCCCCTTGAGGCGCGGCAGTCTGCAAGCCTGCTTAGCTTCTTATCAGTGGGCTCTAAAACCCTTCTTCAATTCATGAGGCAGGTGCATATGCGCCCTGTCCCGTATGAGCTGAAGAGGCCCTTGCCTGCAAAGGCCTCCACTTTCGCTGCCGGCCCCAAGCAGTCCCGGCAGAAACGAGCCGCGGAGAAGAGGAACGCAGACGCTTTTTCAGCTTTGAGTCTACAATTGAAACGCAGCACAGGTGCATATGTGGCGAACTCAGCAATTCCACTTGCTTTTGCGACTCCCGATGGGAAGAAGAGGAAATCAAACAAGGCTGCAGCATTTGAGTGGCTGTGCAAATTCCTCGGGCACAGTGAGGTACCTGTGTGTATCAAGTTGCAGCTCCCACAAACAATGCGGGTGTGGTCAGGAGGGTGGGGAAAAAAAACGAGTTAGACCCTATGGTCTATTTTTTCTGGGGGCCAGACCCCCCCCCCCCCCCCCCCCCAGGCAGGCAGGCACTATCAAGGTAGGAGGGGGAGGGCTAAGAGGGTCAGAAATGGGTGGTATGAGGCCATGGGTACTCCCACTATGCATTGCACTTGCGCCAGCACTTTTAACTAGCCACACAATAGAGATCAATGCCAGTCAGTGCAGCTGTCAGTATACATATTTTATGCAATTGGCATCAAGTATGTGGGATACTTGAAATCCCATGATAAACTTGCTAGAGCTACCCATGGCCTTGCATAATTGATAATTATAGGGATGCATGCATATGTTGCGGGATCTAATTAGAAGACAGGTCATCTATATGCAGTGAGGGCACTGCCCATTCGCTTGGCTGGCAGTCTCCTCCGATTCATCGATCGTCGTCAGAATCGGCCCCTCCGCTGCCTTGATTATGAGGATCGTCCGATGGGGGATCATCGAAGGCAGCGTCAGACGGCGAAGGGCAGTCGGCAGTGCCTAGTACAGAGTTCGCTGTGTTCCGTCCGAACCCGTCGCTACTCGTACTAGCAGTACGAGTGCCAGCAGCTTCACTGCCGACGCGGCTGCGCGACGAAGCACGCGTGGTGCGACAGCCCTCCATACTCACAGGTACCCACAGGTATGAGGTGCGGAAAGGCGCGGCGTGCAGAGTGCAGAGTGCGCGGCGTGCAGAGTGCGACAGGCACATGCGCCGTCGCCGCCGGGTATAAGCTGCCAGTGGCCGGCACGGACACGGGACGGCCGTAGACAGCGGAATATACACGAATAACAGTCGCCGATCACGAACATCAAACGAATACACAGCGAAATGTCCCGAAAAACCCCGAACTCGAGTTTTTCCACAGATTTTTCTGGCCGGCTGACCCCCCCCCCCACAAGCAGGCAAATCGCCCCTCAAGTTTTCTTTAGAAACCAGTTCCTTTGGGCCAATAGAGACATACGGAGCACTTAGATTGAGTCGTACTAGGCAAAACCCCCATAGGGTCTGGCTCTAGCAGTTACCCCCCCCTCCTGGTGTGGTGTTGCATTATTGATGGACTGAGGATTCTTCATGAGGGTCCATTGTCCAGCACCACCTACCTCGACTGGGCTACGTCCATCGCTGCCAGCGTGCTGTCGTGGTTCTACAAAGGAGCCACCTCTGTCGTCCTGTGTATCGACAACCCTGAGTATTTGTCCCGCATCAGGGACATTACCTATGGGGAGAGGGCAGAGGATGCCAGTGCCAACGGATGCCCAACATCACAACCACAGCTCCCGGAAGCCTCCAGCTGCCCCCCCAGGGGGGCCGGCGCCATTGCAGCATTGCTGGCTGATAGCCAGGTGAAACGCTGGATAGTGGCCCTTGTCACAAGCACGATTATCGACGTGGCAAGCACCCGCCAACTACCCACTGGGAGCATCCTAGTGGTTGACACTCCCTCCCTCTCATCACCGAAAGTGTTATCCCAACCAGCTCGCGATGTGTCTGGGCCGTCCCCCGAGCTCATCGCGACGCTTGAGGCGTGCCATGACAAAGGCGAGGCTGACCACAGCATGCTACTGTGGACTAAGCGTGTTCCAGAAAAGGATGTTGTCATCCGAGCGACCGACACCGACTTGATCTTCTATGCGATAGCTTTGACAGACTGCGACAAGCTCGGCGGCAAGCATGTATGGATTGACAGGAGCAGTGGGAAGGGAGGGCCCAGCTTCATTGACATCCCTGGGATTCTACAACTGTTCCGATCAAAACCTGGATTGCAAGACCGGCGGATGCTTGGGATGGAGCTCTTGCTAATGTACCTCAATGCTGGTGGAGACTACATCGGGAGCTGGTGGAGGATTGGATACAATGCATGGGGGAAGGCGATGTTTGGCGACAGCGACGCATACAAATTTTGTGTCAGCCCTATTGACCCGACAACCCAAGAAACCCGTGCTCACAACACCTCCTCCGCGCTGATGTGCCTAAACCGCCGGGAGGATGGTGTTGAGATCGCCACAATTAATACGGATGTTGTGCTTCGCTTCTTATCCTACCCATTCTTCCCGCGAGTGAACAGACAGCTATGTCAGCTCACCAGAGAAGAAGTGTGGGCAGAGGCGGGATATCCGCACGAGCAACGTTCGACAACCTTTCGGCGCCACCTGGAGCAAGTGTTGTATCCATGCAATAAGACAGAGATCCCCAACTCCGCAGACAGGCCAGCTAATCAGATTACTACCTATTTGGAGATTCTGCGGAGGGCATCATTTGCCAGCGACGGGGATGAGACCATGGCCATCCCCGCTGCGTGCGCATTACATCTGCATGTGAAACGGCTGCAGTACCTTATCGCCCTGGTTTCTGAGGCACCATCCGAGCAACAGTCCGTGGTGCGGGATACTGTTGAGCAACATGGTTGGAGCAAGGTCGGGAGCTCGCCGGGAGACACTGTCATCGTGTGGGACGACAGCATGGTCCCACCTATACACAGCAACAGCAACAGTGTGACCAGACGGGTCAATGCCTGTACCGGACACCGCGCATGGAATGCTCGACCTTCTACAGCTAGTAGGCCAGGGTGTGGATGCAAGCCAAATGGAGATGGTGTTTGTTGCAGCCGCACCTCTTGTGGGTGCAGAAAGCTGGCAAGCGACCAGGGCAGGCGACGGCTTCCGGTTGCAGTGATGAGTGCCATTGCCAGAAGAATGGCCTACCATGCGCCAACCCCTCCTCTGCAATGGAGGCTGCTGCGACCCTGTTGAACAATAGCAAGGATCCCGCCCACCCGCCTATCAATGAATCAACAATACCGCCAGGAGAGGGCGACTACCACGGAGCCCCCTGAGACAACCCAGATGAAGCGGAAAGCTCATCTGACAGTGATAATGACATGCCAGTTGACTTGGCAGATTCTACAGACGGAGAGTGCTCAGATGGTGATGGATTGTTGTTGTGAAGGCTATCTAATATGTTGCATGTGTAGTGAAGTAATATGGATGCAAGGCCGGTTGTAATTACGCCTGGATTGCTAGAGCAACTGGGGATATCCTGTGAAATGCATATAGTACAGCTGTGCAGACTACAGCGCTGTCCATCTTTTTGCAAGCTATGTGTGCAACATTGAGCGGAGGGATATAAAAAGGCTTCATATACATGAATTACAGCTGCCAAAATGCCATAGCACTGTAAAATATGGTAGATTTAGGGCTAGCCGCCTGCTTAGCAAACTTCATAATCCTATCCCCCCCCAAGGCAAGGGCATACCTGGTGGCAAGGTACCCCTAAGGGCTTCCGGGAATGGGCTGGGAGTCCACCAACTCCATCTCATGTTGATACTGTGGCCGCTGGAACTATTGGGGGTGATTAGGGTTCGGAAAACGGAGGGGGTGGGCGGCAACTGCGGTTTTCGCGGATCTGAGCGCATCGGCGAGTGCAGCGACACAGGACTACCCCGCGCAGCCACCCTCGGGCCAGGCCCGGCTTCCTGCAGGCTCATCGGGAGCCGCCAGGTGCCGCTGACGGGCTTTCCCGACCACAGCCGACCGCCGAGGGCCAACGGTTACCCGGCGGGGTCGGCGTCTTACCCTAGCTTGCCCTATGCAAACCACGTACCGTTTGTGTTTATTATAAGGGGTTAGTTTCCTGACTGCATGAAGGGAGGCGCAGTGATCGGCCGAAGACTCCACATGCCGGAGGATGGCGGTAGAATCGGGCGGGTCGATGGCATAGACCGTGTCTAGATCGGGCATGAATTGTAAGATATCCGCAACGGCGGCGGAAACAATTCCCTCCGACTCGGCGTCAAAGTCAGAAATTTTGCCCAGCGAGAAATCGGCGGCAGAAATTGCATCGGGGAAACCCGGGTTGACGGATGGAGGAACCAAACTGACCCGGGTACGACAAGGAACCAAGGAAAGGGACCGAGGAGTGACCGGAAACGATCGGAAAATGACGACAAGAAAGTGCCAAAGAGCAGCAAAAAGACCGATGGGTGCAAACGCTGAGAGCTCAAAGACAGAGGGAGTGAACAGTCGCAGGACTGTTAAACTGCCGAACAGTCAGCAGCAGCTGGGGCAGCGGGCCAACCAACCACCAGTACCCTACTGCAGGGTCTGCCGGGGCCGCGCCGGCTGTAGCAGGGACTGACAATGCTATATACTCCATTTTTGAGTTCGCGACAGCAGCTACTACTGTACGCAGTCGTGTCTTACTGTTTTTCACTATTCACTTGCTCTTCGCATTCCGCCACTAGTTTCCAGATTTACCGGACTTTATCGGGCGGTTTCTAATTGTTTCTATGATTTTCGGGAACTAAACTTCCGTGGTCCGTAGAGCATGCACGAAAATGGTGGAAATGGGTTGGAATCCGAGGAATGTTGTTGATTACATTTTAAAAAGGTACTGTACGTACGGGTACCCGTTGTTTTCTCTAATATCACACCCGTCGCTAATATCACACTAGTACTTATAACACGTATAACCGTAACAAATAGGTGTAACACTATCTACGATACACTAGTGTACTAACGGTAGGTACTGGATCATGCCGAATGCCGCACGAGTGTGATATAAGTGCCAGGTGTAACAAGTTGGGTGTCTAATTTTCGCATAAGAAATCAATCCCTTGGGGGTCAAAGCTGACCACAGGGACTCTACTATAGTTAGATCACTATTCAATGAACATTTTCTTCCCCGTGCACACCTCCAATACACTAATCCAAAAAAGTTCATGCATGTGTTTTTTGGGGCATTTTGGTCATTGTGGTATTGTAGGGTTTATATTGATAGGGTTGAGACCCTATCCAGGTCACGTGGACATTATCCCTAGGGCTTACAGCTCACATGATTTCAGGTTCATAATCCTTGATTTGAGTTGTTAAATGATGTGATGTATTAGGTACCTGAGGTGGTTACAGTACTTGGCTTTCACAGTACCTAGGTAGTACATGGCTGTGCCAGGGCTTGGGCGACTCTGGCATGGTAGTAACTCCATAAATCGGCGACACACCTCAAGATGTGAAGGTTCCATGGCCAAGAGAACACAAAAATGAGTGTGGAAGACATGGGGTAGAGGGACGTGGGATGTTGTGGGCAGCCAGTTTGATGGGCGCATTTGAGGGGATTTTGGGGGACGGCCGAGAGCTATCTTCGCCACGAGAGCTCGGATGGGGGCCCCGAAAGTGGCATAGGGTGCGGGGAAGCCCAAGTAAACATAAGTTTTCAACTTAGTTTACGCACATGCCTCAAAAAATCGGTCAAAATCGCCATCTGAGGCCTCCCTGGGCCTGTACAGCCAATTTTCTGTTTTTGGCACTTTCAATTGTACTGTCTCTAGGCCCCCATAGCAGAGTCATGCCAAGGCCATGGTGGGCGAGCTACCCCTTCATGTGGGGTAAAATTCATAGCTTTACAACTTCTCTATTCGAAGGTTTGGCTATCTTTGAGCTCTTGACCCTCTATGGCCTATGTCAATTGCTGGGAACCTCAATTTGGCATGTTTTGCTCAGTTTTGGCTAAATCTCTCCCTAACCCTAAGGGTTTGGAATCACCCTGTGATACTCATAGGGCCTCATATGGATGACTGTGGGGCCCTATTGTCACCCTAATCAGGTTCATTAGGGTATGGGTCGCGAAATAGGGTCCCACCATAGGCACCACATTGGCCTGCCCTCATCCCCATCAGCTCTGAAACCTCTGACACCAACATGTAATTGCCATAGGTGCTAGGCCACATGGTTTCTAGGCATGTCCCTTGGTGGACAACTAGCCCAAAAGCAAGCAATTACTGCCATCCCGTTATCCCTCCCATGCTCCATCCCTCCCAAGTGCTCTATGGCCACGAAAATGGCCTTGTTTTGGGCAAAAACGAGGTCTAGCCCAATGCAACACATTCAAGGACCCCCTGGTTTACAGTCACTACTGCAGCCAAATAGCCAATGCACAGCCCCTATACCCCATAGCCTCATGCAAGACATACATAAGGAGCCTTTGGGGGGATGTTTTGAACATCATGCCCCTTAGTGGCCATTAACCCTGCAAAATCCATACTGCATGAACTTTATTGGAGTAGTGTGTGATTCATGTTTTTGACTGAGGTTGATAGATTTACATCAAAATCATGGTAGGTATGCTTCCAACCTAGTATTTTGTGTGCCCTCCATTGTTCTCAATACAAGACCTCAGCCTTCGCTGAATGGAATTGTACAATGCCATGTAGGTGTTGCTAGGGATCCTATCCCACTCTTCAATCACTGCTTGAGCGAAATTTTGAGGGGTCAAATCTGTCCTTTTGTGAAGTTGCTTAGCTACCACGCTCCATAGGTTTTCAATCCAGCTCAAGTCTGGGCTGTTAGGGGGCCATTCCATCACTGTGAAGCCAGGTTGTTGTGCTAGCCATGCCTTGGTGACCTTGGCCCTATGGGCTGGGGCCCCATCTTGCTGAAATATCCAGGGGCGCCCCCTTTGAACGCCGTTGCATTGCTTCATGAGCTCCCTTATGGCTGGAACCAACTGCTGCTCCAATAGTTGAAGGTATAACTGAGCACCTACTCCCTTAGATGGGAATTTAATTCCTGTGGTGCCTGCAGTGAAGAACAGTGGAGTCTTGCCCCACCTGGTGACAGCTGCATAAGCATGAACTTTGGTGCAGTCTCTGTAAGCAGCCTCCACAGGTGGTTCAGCCCCATACAACACCCATACCTTGTTGCCAATGCCCTTTCGACTGAGCCAAAAGATCTTAGAGTCTGACACAGCCACATTTGACCAATCCCTGTTCACCCACTGCAAACAGAAAGCCAAGCGCTTGGCCTTGTGGCTGTCTGTCAGCTGGGGCTTTTTTCGTGGACGAAGCGGCCGCCCCAAGTTGGCATGTAGATGCAACCTCACAGTTTCCTTGCTCACAGAGATTCCCATATCCTTCTTCAGCTTGTTGGATAGTTGTGGACACTTCAGCCCATCCTCTATGCCTGCTTTCAGCAGTTCCTGCACCTCAGGCCTTGACAACCCTGCACTGGGTCTGCCAGACCTGTCCTTGTCTTGCACATCACCAGTCTCCTTATAGCGAAGCACCCACTTTTTCACGACTCTCGCATCGCATAGTAGGCGTTGTGCGACTTTAGAGTAGTTTCCCACTCGCTCATACTCAAGAACAAGCTTCCAGCGCCATGCTAGATCCTCAGCAGCACGCCCCATTGTGTACGTAGAGACTGAAATTCTTACGGGAGAACTGTGCGTGGAAACAAAGTGGCACTGGTGGAAGGATAACAATGATATTTTGAGTGCACATCAGCGTGGAATGCCGGCGCCGACTACATGAGGCGTCCCCTTGGAGTAAAAACCTAGAAAGGGTCTGAAAACCTAGGCCCACCCTCGCACCCACACTAATCCAAAAAAGTTCATGCATGTGTTTTTTGGGGCATTTTGGTCATTGTGGTATTGTAGGGTTTATATTGATAGGGTTGAGACCCTATCCAGGTCACGTGGACATTATCCCTAGGGCTTACAGCTCACATGATTTCAGGTTCATAATCCTTGATTTGAGTTGTTAAATGATGTGATGTATTAGGTACCTGAGGTGGTTACAGTACTTGGCTTTCACAGTACCTAGGTAGTACATGGCTGTGCCAGGGCTTGGGCGACTCTGGCATGGTAGTAACTCCATAAATCGGCGACACACCTCAAGATGTGAAGGTTCCATGGCCAAGAGAACACAAAAATGAGTGTGGAAGACATGGGGTAGAGGGACGTGGGATGTTGTGGGCAGCCAGTTTGATGGGCGCATTTGAGGGGATTTTGGGGGACGGCCGAGAGCTATCTTCGCCACGAGAGCTCGGATGGGGGCCCCGAAAGTGGCATAGGGTGCGGGGAAGCCCAAGTAAACATAAGTTTTCAACTTAGTTTACGCACATGCCTCAAAAAATCGGTCAAAATCGCCATCTGAGGCCTCCCTGGGCCTGTACAGCCAATTTTCTGTTTTTGGCACTTTCAATTGTACTGTCTCTAGGCCCCCATAGCAGAGTCATGCCAAGGCCATGGTGGGCGAGCTACCCCTTCATGTGGGGTAAAATTCATAGCTTTACAACTTCTCTATTCGAAGGTTTGGCTATCTTTGAGCTCTTGACCCTCTATGGCCTATGTCAATTGCTGGGAACCTCAATTTGGCATGTTTTGCTCAGTTTTGGCTAAATCTCTCCCTAACCCTAAGGGTTTGGAATCACCCTGTGATACTCATAGGGCCTCATATGGATGACTGTGGGGCCCTATTGTCACCCTAATCAGGTTCATTAGGGTATGGGTCGCGAAATAGGGTCCCACCATAGGCACCACATTGGCCTGCCCTCATCCCCATCAGCTCTGAAACCTCTGACACCAACATGTAATTGCCATAGGTGCTAGGCCACATGGTTTCTAGGCATGTCCCTTGGTGGACAACTAGCCCAAAAGCAAGCAATTACTGCCATCCCGTTATCCCTCCCATGCTCCATCCCTCCCAAGTGCTCTATGGCCACGAAAATGGCCTTGTTTTGGGCAAAAACGAGGTCTAGCCCAATGCAACACATTCAAGGACCCCCTGGTTTACAGTCACTACTGCAGCCAAATAGCCAATGCACAGCCCCTATACCCCATAGCCTCATGCAAGACATACATAAGGAGCCTTTGGGGGGATGTTTTGAACATCATGCCCCTTAGTGGCCATTAACCCTGCAAAATCCATACTGCATGAACTTTATTGGAGTAGTGTAGAGGTCACCCCGTGACGCCATGACCGCCAGCGCGCGATAGTGTTACAGTCTATATGTTATTAGAGAAAACAACGGGTACATCTCGTGTAAGTCTAGACCATATTCTAGTATTAGGCAATTATATATATTGGTGGAGGGGCCGGGGGGGAGTGGCTCTAGTTTCCGAGCCGGCCAAGGATGTCTGCCAGCCGGCCGAGGGTGTCTGTCGGCCGAGCTAGAGCTGGGTGCCTGCCGGCCGAGGGTGTCTGGGGCAACATTCAGGCAAGGGTGGAGGGGCCGGGGGGAATACATGCAGGCTCGGGTTTCCGAGCCGGCCGAGGGTGTCTGCCAGTCGACAGTACGTACGGGAGGCCGATGCGTCGGGTCA
The DNA here is from genome assembly GCF_964194025.1 of Convolutriloba macropyga. Lineage (NCBI taxonomy): Eukaryota > Metazoa > Xenacoelomorpha > Acoela > Convolutidae > Convolutriloba > Convolutriloba macropyga. The sequence continues at coordinate 6,152 of NW_027453656.1, read as the reverse complement.
GCGGCTCAGCGTACCAACAGCCAGTGTGTCAACGTTTTCCGCGAGTGTGGGTGAGTTTGGGTGGGGTGAGTTTGGGTTCTTTTGAACCCGCTTGAACCAGGAGGCAGGCTGCCTCCTTGTTGAACGACCTGCGATTGCCGAGCGGGAGTGCTAGACAACCCTCTTATAAGTTTTCTATTTGTTCGCTCGCGCTTCCGCTGACGAGTAGCAAGGCGGCACTGATATATTCCCCGACAGGGATCTCAACTCCAAGAACCTCCTAGAATGTACCCTATCCGGCTATAGAGCGAACCGGGTACAGTAGCTGTACCTAGTACCTACCTAGTACCTAGTACCTACCGGACAACCCTGCCATAAACTATTTGCTCTGTTCGGCCCGTTTCCATAGTTTCTACATGTTCCACGTTTTCCGTTGGGTCCCGTACGAAATTACACAGCGTTAAGGAACTGTGCCGGGGCCGTCCAATAAATTCACCGGCGATATATTGACCGAGCGTTGACAGGGCCTTTAAGTTAAGATCCTTATAGCAGTGTTGTCTCGTCGTTCTAATGTATCATTCACCATGTATCAGATTTGTAACATAGAATCTCGAACAGTTGGAGAAGATCCACCGCTGGCGTTTTCCGTCGTTTCGAAAACCTCTATCATCCACAAAACTCGGGTTTGCACGTGTATCTCAAGCTTCCCCGGATTTCGAAAATACGGGCCGCAGTGGGGCATTGTCACGGGTGGGGACAACCTAGATCTGCACGCGCGCATCAAAAGTCTTCACGCCGGGCGGAGGAATTACCAGAAGAGGCACGTACGGACCCGGGTCTCGAATATGATCGGAAGGCAGTCAGGGACGGATACTAGGTGACCGGGTAACTGTGTCGGCCAGTGACGGAAGAGTGGCGAAATAATAAGAAGTGCAGACGACTGATAAGCTAAAAGACATAGGGAGTGAACGGACACAGCTTGCTTAGTATACCTCGGAACGGGCCGAAAAGGCGCCAGCCACTGAAACGACGCATGTTAGGTACAAAGCCCCATTGCAAGGTCTACTGGGGGCCGGGCTAGTCCACAGACTAATTAGGCTAGTCCAAAGACTAGCTAGGCTTATAATCCAGACAGTACCAATGGGCATATATTGGGGGATTCTGTAATTATTAATCTTTTGTTTTTCTTGTAATCATTCCACCGAACCCAAATTACTAATTAGGAACGCGGGCCTCAGTCCAGGCAGGTCCAGGATGGATCAAGCCAGGAGGAAGGGGCCGGGGGCTAATTACCCTCCCCCCTGTTGAGATCGGACGGCCGATACTCGATCCTGCGGTACACACGTGCCCGGTCCTAATCCTCCCGGTACTTCCGTCCGGTACGAGTACGAATACTGATGTTTCCCGCGGTCAGAGTGCAGAGTGCCACTGTCAGAATGTAAACTCTACGGCTGTACCCCTGCGTAAACCTTCGTACCAGCTACCCTGAAGTTACGCGCTGATACATCACACCACGCGACACACACACTCTCCTACCAGCCTTCCCACATCTCCTAGACCTGACTTCTATAAATATAGCTGAACTGACCCTATATACACAACCTGACAGACGACATGAACACTTCTACCCACAGATACGATGTAACCACTCATTTCAGCCAAACTGGCTAGCGCCCACCTGCATACACTCAGACACACATTTTGACATGGTTTCGGAGCAGGTTTATCCTTGGATTTATCCTGAGAACTGATGACTCGCCTACAAGACACTGTCGCTATGGACTCTCAACCACCTGGACGGCCCCCTGGTCTTCCTAGCTATGCTAACGTCACTGGACCTCTATCGCCTGGACCTCTTGATCTTCCGCTGCCGTCATTCTGAACTGAACATTCTGAACACTACCTGGACATCCTGGACAAGACCTGGACTTCCCTTGCGGACACTACCTGGACTTCTCTTCTGGACAGACACGACCCGGACTTCGCTGGACCGACCGACACCTAGACATTTCATCAGGACGGACTTGGACATTTAGGACTGAAACTGGACCGACCCGCTCTAAACTCGCTTATCCTGCGGAAACGCACCATCGCTCAACCTCGCTTACCATCGCCGGCCGTGGCGACGACTCCAACAGCTCTGGCCCTCTCTCTTTGGCCACGTTCATCGCTAAACGCAAGGATCGTCGACACTCGACTCAGCAAACGCTCTCTTCTCGCTCAACGTCTACAGTACTCCCCACTCCTTTTTCGTCTTTCCCTCACATCTGCCCATCATTCACCACAGAAGTCTCGAACGTACCCCTGTACACCCAGTACTCGTCATTTTCGAGTTCCCTGAAAAACGTACCACCTACACCGATACTCCGCGGTTTGCTCGTGCTACAGCCGAGCGGGGGTGTCAGAATGTAAACTCTACGGCTGTACCCCTGCGTAAACCTTCGTACCAGCTACCCTGAAGTTACGCGCTAATACATCACACCACGCGACACACACACTCTCCTACCAGCCTTCCCACATCTCCTAGACCTGACTTCTATAAATATAGATGAACTGACCCTGTATACACAACCTGACAAACGACCTGAACACTTCTACCCACAGATACGATGTAACCACTCTAAGGCTGGGTATCAACCATCGATACATCGTGGTAGGTATCAAGGTTTTGATACTATTGCCATCGAAATGGCATCAAGTATCGAGCCCTCTGGTATCGATGGCATCGGGAAGAACAAGCCGTCCCATCAATAGTATCGTTTAGAACGCCCCTCACTATCGATACCATCATATTCAGAGGGCTTGACCATCGATAGTATCGTTTACCAAGCGGCTGACCATCGATACTATCATGCAAGACGCGCCTGACCATCGATACTATCACCTAATTGCCCCAAACCATCGATACCATCACCATTCTAGCAGCGAAGCATCGATACCTTTACCCCGGCACCCACGGAACATCGATACCATCGATACTAGCACGGTCCGATATCAATACCATCAAGTTACGATTGCCCAACCATCGATACCTACCGCACTACTCGCAGCAACCATCGATACCAATCGTCATTGCGATTTGTACTATCGATAGTATCGGATATCGGCCGCCCGTTGGATCATCGATAGTATCGACAATATCAGATATTTGATTGCACCACAAAGTCACCTACCTAGTACCTACCTACCCACCTACTAGTACCTACCTACTTGCCTACCATATTGAAACATCTACTAGTACCTACATGGCCAATATGTGTGATAATTACAAATGAGTACTACTAAGCTACTATTCTCTCTCTCTACTACTAAGCTACTATTATATTCGTATCCAATATCTATAATAGGGTACCTACTAGTACTAGGATTATTATAATTCGCATTTCAAATTGTGCATATTATTATAAAGGTAGTCAGTAATGTCGGGTACTGTATGCAATAAATACGGAAAAATCCGGGGGAGGGACAACACGACATGTTGGGGAAAGCTCAAGGCCGGGGCTTTCCATAATATGTTACAACATTGTCGCGGGTTCAATTCCCATTGGTGAAACATTTCTAGGCGGGATGAGGCTCCCACCCACGCATGCTCGACCCTCTCCCCCGCCAAGTGAGATCGTCCAAGTACGATTCTTGCGCCACACAACCTAGCTTGTGAAAGAGGGGAGTTTTGTTCACCTTTAATTTTCCGTATTCGTATTCTTACCTAGAAATATTCGTATGAAACAAACCCAACTATCAGTGCTTGATAGCGATACATCGGTATCGGTATCGATACCGATACCAGTCGAAACTATCGATACCGATGCCGATACCTTGACCTGACTATCGATACCGATAGTTCTACTGACCTCGACCATCGATACCGATGGTTCAACTGTCCCTGACCATCGATACCAATGGTTCAACTGTCCTTGACCATCGATACCGATGGTTCAGCTAAACCTGACCATCGATACCGATACCGATACGGAACGCAAGAATCGATGGCAATAGTCTATTGGCCTTGTACTATCGATACCAATAGTTATTTGTCATGCTACTATCGATACCAATAGGGAAATGGCACTCAACCATCGATGCAGATAGCGATACCATGCCGCGACTATCGATACCGATAGCGATACCTTCCGGTGACTATCGATACCGGCTGGCCCAACCATCACTACTATCGATACCGACTTGCCCAACCATCACAACTATCGATACCCGCCGGCCCAACCATCACTACCATCGATACCGACAAATTCAAGTTGATACCCAGCCTTAAACCACTCATTTCAGCTTGCACGTTGGCTAGCGCCCACCTGCATACACTTAGACACAAATTTTTGACACGGCATCTATTCCGCCAAGAACAGAGCGAGGCCATTGGTTGCCGCAGATTCCACGGGTCTGCCACGGCCTTCTGTTGGAACCCACCCTTGTAAAGCACAAGCCCGAAGGATTAAGGGCTCCTCTGCCCCTGTTAAATTTTTCAAGGGGGGTACCTTAGGACGGCGCCGTTCTATTTTTTTGTGGAGTTGTCAGTAGTTCACGTAGAACTCAGTATTGTCCACGCTCGTATCCTTACGCCCATACGAGCAGGTTTGACATGTGAACTTGCGGCACCAATGTTCTACTGTAAGTATTGATATGTACGCTTGCAAGCTCCTCAGATCAACAGAAAGCACTACTTGCTACTCGTAGTAGCATGGCGACACATGTCCCTCTGCAATGGAAAGACCTTGACCCCATTGGCTTAGTGCCTCACAATAGCTGACCCGGCTGCATGGTATACACTGCGCCGTGACCAGCGGCAGCCGTGGCAGCTAGCGGCGGTTGCTCGTAGTACTTTACGAAGTGTTCCTGAGCACTTGCGGCAGTGGTACGTTCGATGACGCGACAGCCAATGAAATGCGAGTATTCGTATGTATTTTGAAGCCCCCCCTGGTATACCTGTTAAATGAGCCCTCATTTATTATCCGGACTATTCATTAATATTAAATTAATATTAATGAATAAAATAATTAATTAATATTAAATTAAGGCCGGTTTTGCCCCCCCCCCCCCCCCCCCCCGTTCAGGCCACCCCCCACGCTCATAGCTCACCCCGCCCACGTCCGAGCATGACCCCGCGCTGCACGTTATATTATCACACCCACCCCCCCACGTCCGGGAATGACAGCTGTCTCTCTGTCTCTCTCTGTCTCTCTGTCAGCTCTCAGCTCTGTCTCTGTGCCCGTACGTGTGTGTGTGTGTGTGTGTGTCTCTCTCTCTCTCTCTCTTTGTGTGTACTGTGTGCGTGTGTGTGTGTGTCCGTCTCCTCTGCCTCTGTCTGACTGTCTCTCTCGCTCTCTTTGTGCCTCCGTCGTCTCTCGGGCCTCTGTTTCTGTCTGTGCCTCTCTCCCCCCCCCCCCCCCCCCCTCTCTCTCTCTCTCTGATCTTAGACTATTTACCTCTCTCTCTCTCTCTCTCTCTCTCTCTCTGTGTCTGTCTCTTCCGCCTCTATCTCTCTCACTCTCGTTGTGCCTCGTCTCTCAGGTGCCAGCATTGCTGCGGACTCAATTAGCTGCAGCCGGCAGCCACGCTTTATCGTGAGACCGGTCGGCGGTCCGCCGATTGCCGAGCTTGGCACGGCACCACTTGCAACAGGGTGGCCAGAGCCCCACGGCCACGCCATGATCGCACACTCAGCCCTGGGCTGAGCCCTGGCTCAGGCAGTCAAGCCCTCTGGCCGGTGTTTTGTGAGCGGGAAGTCTGGATTCAGAAAATATTGGCGTTATTCATTAATATTTTAAATTAATGCTTACAGGTATACCCCCTGGCCCTCTCCTCCTAATCAGGCCGGGCGCCAGGCGGGGGGTTCTCCGTACTGCTCTCGTACCCTATCTACGTACTATACGCGGACTTTCCGAAATCAATTTTAAGAACCTGTCAGCGAAACAGCGACCGGCCGGGCAACAATGATTGCCCGCTGATTTTGCACGATTTCGACTACGAGTAGGACTCTCGATTCCGTACGACATCCGAGTTATTGTCATATGGCCGGATGGCCGTGAAAAAAAATCGCCGGATCCACTTTACTTGTACTAGTACGGGTACGATCGTACTTATGCGATCATACTCTGTACGTCGGTTTAGTGAGAGTACTCGTACGAGTATGACGTCGCTGACGTGTCGATCTTTGGCTG
>NW_027453655.1:0-12971 GCF_964194025.1 Convolutriloba macropyga | reverse complement strand
AGCTTTAGCTAGCTTGAGCTAGCTTGAACTAGCTTTAGCTACCTTGAGTTAGCTTGAGTTAGCTCGGGTTAGCTTGAGTTAGCTTGAGTTAGCTTGAGTTAGCTTTAGCTAGCTTGAGTTAGCTTGAGTTAGCTTGAGTTAGCTTGAACTAGCTTGAGTTAGCTTGAGTTAGCTTGAGTTAGCTTGAGTTAGCTTGAGTTAGCTTGAGTTAGCTTGTCTTAGCTTTAGCTAGCTTGAGTTAGCTTGAACTAGCTTTAGCTACCTTGAGTTAGCTTGAGTTAGCTCGGGTTAGCTTGAGTTAGCTTGAGTTAGCTTGAGTTAGCTTTAGCTAGCTTGAGTTAGCTTGAGTTAGCTTGAGTTAGCTTGAGTTAGCTTGAATTAGCTTGAGTTAGCTTGAGTTAGCTTTAGCTAGCTTGGGTTAGCTTGAGCTAGCTTGAGTTAGCTCGGGTTAGCTTGAGTTAGCTTGAGTTAGCTTTAGCTAGCTTGAGTTAGCTTGAGTTAGCTTGAGTTAGCTTGAGTTAGCTTTAGCTAGCTTGAGTTAGCTTGAACTAGCTTGAGTTAGCTTGAGCTAGCTTGAGTTAGCTTGAGTTAGCTTGAGTTAGCTTTAGCTAGCTTGAGTTAGCTTGAACTAGCTTTAGTTAGCTTGAGTTAGCTTGAGTTAGCTTGAGTTAGCTTGAGTTAGCTTGTCTTAGCTTTAGCTAGCTTGAGTTAGCTTGAACTAGCTTTAGCTACCTTGAGTTAGCTTGAGTTAGCTCGGGTTAGCTTGAGTTAGCTTGAGTTAGCTTGAGTTAGCTTTAGCTAGCTTGAGTTAGCTTGAGTTAGCTTGAGTTAGCTTGAGTTAGCTTGAGTTAGCTTGAGTTAGCTTGTCTTAGCTTTAGCTAGCTTGAGTTAGCTTGAACTAGCTTTAGCTACCTTGAGTTAGCTTGAGTTAGCTCGGGTTAGCTTGAGTTAGCTTGAGTTAGCTTGAGTTAGCTTTAGCTAGCTTGAGTTAGCTTGAGTTAGCTTGAGTTAGCTTGAGTTAGCTTGAATTAGCTTGAGTTAGCTTGAGTTAGCTTTAGCTAGCTTGGGTTAGCTTGAGCTAGCTTGAGTTAGCTCGGGTTAGCTTGAGTTAGCTTGAGTTAGCTTTAGCTAGCTTGAGTTAGCTTGAGTTAGCTTGAGTTAGCTTGAGTTAGCTTTAGCTAGCTTGAGTTAGCTTGAACTAGCTTGAGTTAGCTTGAGCTAGCTTGAGTTAGCTTGAGTTAGCTTGAGTTAGCTTTAGCTAGCTTGAGTTAGCTTGAACTAGCTTGAGTTAGCTTGAGTTAGCTTGAGTTAGCTTGAGTTAGCTTGAGTTAGCTTGTCTTAGCTTTAGCTAGCTTGAGTTAGCTTGAACTAGCTTTAGCTACCTTGAGTTAGCTTGAGTTAGCTCGGGTTAGCTTGAGTTAGCTTGAGTTAGCTTGAGTTAGCTTTAGCTAGCTTGAGTTAGCTTGAGTTAGCTTGAGTTAGCTTGAACTAGCTTGAGTTAGCTTGAGTTAGCTTGAGTTAGCTTGAGTTAGCTTGAGTTAGCTTGTCTTAGCTTTAGCTAGCTTGAGTTAGCTTGAACTAGCTTTAGCTACCTTCAGTTAGCTTGAGTTAGCTCGGGTTAGCTTGAGTTAGCTTGAGTTAGCTTGAGTTAGCTTTAGCTAGCTTGAGTTAGCTTGAGTTAGCTTGAGTTAGCTTGAGTTAGCTTGAATTAGCTTGAGTTAGCTTGAGTTAGCTTTAGCTAGCTTGGGTTAGCTTGAGCTAGCTTGAGTTAGCTCGGGTTAGCTTGAGTTAGCTTGAGTTAGCTTTAGCTAGCTTGAGTTAGCTTGAGTTAGCTTGAGTTAGCTTGAGTTAGCTTTAGCTAGCTTGAGTTAGCTTGAGCTAGCTGAGTTAGCTTGAGTTAGCTAGCTTGAGCTTGAGCTAGCTAGCTAGCTTGAGCTTGAGCTAGCTAGCTCGCTTGAGCTTGAGCTTGAGCTAGCTAGCTTGAGCTTGAGCTAGCTAGCTAGCTTGAGCTTGAGCTTGAGCTAGCTGGCTTGAGCTTGAGCTAGCTAGCTTGAGCTTGAGCTAGCTAGCTAGCTAGCTTGAGCTTGAGCTTGAGCTAGCTAGCTAGCTTGAGCTAGCTATCTAGCTTGAGCTTGAGCTAGCTAGCTAGCTTGAGCTTGAGCTTGAGCTTGAGCTAGCTGGCTTGAGCTTGAGCTAGCTAGCTTGAGCTTGAGCTAGCTAGCTAGCTTGAGCTTGAGCTTGAGCTAGCTGGCTTGAGCTTGAGCTAGCTAGCTTGAGCTTGAGCTAGCTAGCTAGCTTGAGCTTGAGCTTGAGCTAGCTAGCTAGCTAGCTTGAGCTTGAGCTTGAGCTTGAGCTAGCTAGCTTGAGCTTGAGCTAGCTAGCTAGCTTGAGCTTGAGCTTGAGCTAGCTAGCTTGAGCTTGAGCTTGAGCTAGCTAGCTTGAGCTTGAGCTTGAGCTAGCTAGCTTGAGCTTGAGCTTGAGCTAGCTAGCTTGAGCTTGAGCTTGAGCTAGCTAGCTAGCTAGCTAGCTTGAGCTTGAGCTAGCTAGCTTGAGCTTGAGCTAGCTAGCTAGCTTGAGATTGAGCTTGAGCTAGCTGGCTTGAGCTTGAGCTAGCTAGCTTGAGCTTGAGCTAGCTAGCTTGAGCTTGAGCTAGCTAGCTAGCTTGAACTTGAGCTAGCTAGCTAGCTTGAGCTTGAGCTTGAGCTAGCTAGCTAGCTTGAGCTTGAGCTTGAGCTAGCTGGCTTGAGCTTGAGCTAGCTAGCTTGAGCTTGAGCTAGCTAGCTTGAGCTTGAGCTAGCTAGCTAGCTTGAACTTGAGCTAGCTAGCTAGCTTGAGCTTGAGCTAGCTAGCTAGCTTGAGCTTGAGCTAGCTAGCTAGCTTGAGCTTGAGCTTGAGCTAGCTAGCTTGAGCTTGAGCTTGAGCTAGCTAGCTAGCTTGAGCTTGAGCTAGCTAGCTTGAGCTTGAGCTAGCTAGCTTGAGCTTGAGCTAGCTAGCTAGCTTGAGCTTGAGCTAGCTAGCTAGCTTGAACTTGAGCTAGCTAGCTAGCTTGAGCTTGAGCTAGCTAGCTAGCTTGAGCTAGCTAGCTAGCTTGAGCTTGAGCTTGAGCTAGCTAGCTTGAGCTTGAGCTAGCTAGCTAGCTTGAGCTTGAGCTAGCTAGCTAGCTTGAGCTTGAGCTAGCTAGCTAGCTTGAGCTTGAGCTTGAGCTAGCTAGCTTGAGCTTGAGCTTGAGCTAGCTAGCTAGCTTGAGCTTGAGCTAGCTAGCTTGAGCTTGAGCTAGCTAGCTTGAGCTTGAGCTAGCTAGCAAGCTTGTGCTTGAGCTAGCTAGCTAGCTTGAGCTTGAGCTTGAGCTAGCTAGCTTGAGCTTGAGCTAGCTAGCTTGAGCTTGAGCTAGCTAGCTTGAGCTTGAGCTAGCTAGCAAGCTTGTGCTTGAGCTAGCTAGCTAGCTTGAGCTTGAGCTTGAGCTAGCTGGCTTGAGCTTGAGCTAGCTAGCTTGAGCTTGAGCTAGCTAGCTTGAGCTTGACCTAGCTAGCTAGCTTGAACTTGAGCTAGCTAGCTAGCTTGAGCTTGAGCTAGCTAGCTAGCTTGAGCTTGAGCTAGCTAGCTAGCTTGAGCTTGAGCTTGAGCTAGCTAGCTTGAGCTTGAGCTTGAGCTAGCTAGCTAGCTTGAGCTTGAGCTAGCTAGCTTGAGCTTGAGCTAGCTAGCTTGAGCTTGAGCTAGCTAGCTAGCTTGAGCTTGAGCTAGCTAGCTAGCTTGAACTTGAGCTAGCTAGCTAGCTTGAGTTTGAGCTAGCTAGCTTGAGCTTGAGCTAGCTAGCTTGAGCTTGAGCTAGCTAGCTAGCTTGAACTTGAGCTAGCTAGCTAGCTTGAGCTTGAGCTAGCTAGCTAGCTTGAGCTTGAGCTAGCTAGCTAGCTTGAGCTTGAGCTTGAGCTAGCTAGCTTGAGCTTGAGCTTGAGCTAGCTAGCTAGCTTGAGCTTGAGCTAGCTAGCTTGAGCTTGAGCTAGCTAGCTTGAGCTTGAGCTAGCTAGCTAGCTTGAGCTTGAGCTAGCTAGCTAGCTTGAACTTGAGCTAGCTAGCTAGCTTGAGCTTGAGCTAGCTAGCTTGAGCTTGAGCTAGCTAGCTAGCTTGAGCTTGAGCTTGAGCTAGCTAGCTAGCTAGCTTGAGCTTGAGCTTGAGCTTGAGCTAGCTAGCTTGAGCTTGAGCTAGCTAGCTAGCTTGAGCTTGGGCTTGAGCTAGCTAGCTTGAGCTTGAGCTTGAGCTAGCTAGCTTGAGCTTGAGCTTGAGCTAGCTAGCTTGAGCTTGAGCTTGAGCTAGCTAGCTTGAGCTTGAGCTTGAGCTAGCTAGCTAGCTAGCTTGAGCTTGAGCTAGCTAGCTTGAGCTTGAGCTAGCTAGCTAGCTTGAGCTTGAGCTTGAGCTAGCTGGCTTGAGCTTGAGCTAGCTAGCTTGAGCTTGAGCTAGCTAGCTTGAGCTTGAGCTAGCTAGCTAGCTTGAACTTGAGCTAGCTAGCTAGCTTGAGCTTGAGCTTGAGCTTGAGCTAGCTAGCTAGCTTGAGCTTGAGCTTGAGCTAGCTGGCTTGAGCTTGAGCTAGCTAGCTTGAGCTTGAGCTAGCTAGCTTGAGCTTGAGCTAGCTAGCTAGCTTGAACTTGAGCTAGCTAGCTAGCTTGAGCTTGAGCTAGCTAGCTAGCTTGAGCTTGAGCTAGCTAGCTAGCTTGAGCTTGAGCTTGAGCTAGCTAGCTTGAGCTTGAGCTTGAGCTAGCTAGCTAGCTTGAGCTTGAGCTAGCTAGCTTGAGCTTGAGCTAGATAGCTTGAGCTTGAGCTAGCTAGCTAGCTTGAGCTTGAGCTAGCTAGCTAGCTTGAACTTGAGCTAGCTAGCTAGCTTGAGCTTGAGCTAGCTAGCTAGCTTGAGCTAGCTAGCTAGCTTGAGCTTGAGCTTGAGCTAGCTAGCTTGAGCTTGAGCTAGCTAGCTAGCTTGAGCTTGAGCTAGCTAGCTAGCTTGAGCTTGAGCTAGCTAGCTAGCTTGAGCTTGAGCTTGAGCTAGCTAGCTTGAGCTTGAGCTTGAGCTAGCTAGCTAGCTTGAGCTTGAGCTAGCTAGCTTGAGCTTGAGCTAGCTAGCTTGAGCTTGAGCTAGCTAGCAAGCTTGTGCTTGAGCTAGCTAGCTAGCTTGAGCTTGAGCTTGAGCTAGCTAGCTTGAGCTTGAGCTAGCTAGCTTGAGCTTGAGCTAGCTAGCTTGAGCTTGAGCTAGCTAGCAAGCTTGTGCTTGAGCTAGCTAGCTAGCTTGAGCTTGAGCTTGAGCTAGCTGGCTTGAGCTTGAGCTAGCTAGCTTGAGCTTGAGCTAGCTAGCTTGAGCTTGAGCTAGCTAGCTAGCTTGAACTTGAGCTAGCTAGCTAGCTTGAGCTTGAGCTAGCTAGCTAGCTTGAGCTTGAGCTAGCTAGCTAGCTTGAGCTTGAGCTTGAGCTAGCTAGCTTGAGCTTGAGCTTGAGCTAGCTAGCTAGCTTGAGCTTGAGCTAGCTAGCTTGAGCTTGAGCTAGCTAGCTTGAGCTTGAGCTAGCTAGCTAGCTTGAGCTTGAGCTAGCTAGCTAGCTTGAACTTGAGCTAGCTAGCTAGCTTGAGTTTGAGCTAGCTAGCTTGAGCTTGAGCTAGCTAGCTTGAGCTTGAGCTAGCTAGCTAGCTTGAACTTGAGCTAGCTAGCTAGCTTGAGCTTGAGCTAGCTAGCTAGCTTGAGCTTGAGCTAGCTAGCTAGCTTGAGCTTGAGCTTGAGCTAGCTAGCTTGAGCTTGAGCTTGAGCTAGCTAGCTAGCTTGAGCTTGAGCTAGCTAGCTTGAGCTTGAGCTAGCTAGCTTGAGCTTGAGCTAGCTAGCTAGCTTGAGCTTGAGCTAGCTAGCTAGCTTGAACTTGAGCTAGCTAGCTAGCTTGAGCTTGAGCTAGCTAGCTAGCTTGAGCTAGCTAGCTAGCTTGAGCTTGAGCTTGAGCTTGAGCTAGCTAGCTTGAGCTTGAGCTAGCTAGCTAGCTTGAGCTTGAGCTAGCTAGCTAGCTTGAGCTTGAGCTAGCTAGCTAGCTTGAGCTTGAGCTTGAGCTAGCTAGCTTGAGCTTGAGCTAGCTAGCTAGCTTGAGCTTGAGCTAGCTAGCTAGCTTGAGCTTGAGCTTGAGCTAGCTAGCTTGAGCTTGAGCTTGAGCTAGCTAGCTAGCTTGAGCTTGAGCTAGCTAGCTTGAGCTTGAGCTAGCTAGCTTGAGCTTGAGCTAGCTAGCTAGCTTGTGCTTGAGCTAGCTAGCTAGCTTGAGCTTGAGCTTGAGCTAGCTGGCTTGAGCTTGAGCTAGCTAGCTTGAGCTTGAGCTAGCTAGCTTGAGCTTGAGCTAGCTAGCTAGCTTGAACTTGAGCTAGCTAGCTAGCTTGAGCTTGAGCTAGCTAGCTAGCTTGAGCTTGAGCTAGCTAGCTAGCTTGAGCTTGAGCTTGAGCTAGCTAGCTTGAGCTTGAGCTTGAGCTAGCTAGCTAGCTTGAGCTTGAGCTAGCTAGCTTGAGCTTGAGCTAGCTAGCTTGAGCTTGAGCTAGCTAGCTAGCTTGAGCTTGAGCTAGCTAGCTAGCTTGAACTTGAGCTAGCTAGCTAGCTTGAGCTTGAGCTAGCTAGCTAGCTTGAGCTAGCTAGCTAGCTTGAGCTTGAGCTTGAGCTAGCTAGCTTGAGCTTGAGCTAGCTAGCTAGCTTGAGCTTGAGCTAGCTAGCTAGCTTGAGCTTGAGCCAGCTAGCTAGCTTGAGCTTGAGCTTGAGCTAGCTAGCTTGAGCTTGAGCTTGAGCTAGCTAGCTAGCTTGAGCTTGAGCTAGCTAGCTTGAGCTTGAGCTAGCTAGCTTGAGCTTGAGCTAGCTAGCAAGCTTGTGCTTGAGCTAGCTAGCTAGCTTGAGCTTGAGCTTGAGCTAGCTAGCTTGAGCTTGAGCTAGCTAGCTTGAGCTTGAGCTAGCTAGCTTGAGCTTGAGCTAGCTAGCAAGCTTGTGCTTGAGCTAGCTAGCTAGCTTGAGCTTGAGCTTGAGCTAGCTGGCTTGAGCTTGAGCTAGCTAGCTTGAGCTTGAGCTAGCTAGCTTGAGCTTGAGCTAGCTAGCTAGCTTGAACTTGAGCTAGCTAGCTAGCTTGAGCTTGAGCTAGCTAGCTAGCTTGAGCTTGAGCTAGCTAGCTAGCTTGAGCTTGAGCTTGAGCTAGCTAGCTTGAGCTTGAGCTTGAGCTAGCTAGCTAGCTGGAGCTTGAGCTAGCTAGCTTGAGCTTGAGCTAGCTAGCTTGAGCTTGAGCTAGCTAGCTAGCTTGAGCTTGAGCTAGCTAGCTAGCTTGAACTTGAGCTAGCTAGCTAGCTTGAGTTTGAGCTAGCTAGCTTGAGCTTGAGCTAGCTAGCTTGAGCTTGAGCTAGCTAGCTAGCTTGAACTTGAGCTAGCTAGCTAGCTTGAGCTTGAGCTAGCTAGCTAGCTTGAGCTTGAGCTAGCTAGCTAGCTTGAGCTTGAGCTTGAGCTAGCTAGCTTGAGCTTGAGCTTGAGCTAGCTAGCTAGCTTGAGCTTGAGCTAGCTAGCTTGAGCTTGAGCTAGCTAGCTTGAGCTTGAGCTAGCTAGCTAGCTTGAGCTTGAGCTAGCTAGCTAGCTTGAACTTGAGCTAGCTAGCTAGCTTGAGCTTGAGCTAGCTAGCTAGCTTGAGCTAGCTAGCTAGCTTGAGCTTGAGCTTGAGCTTGAGCTAGCTAGCTTGAGCTTGAGCTAGCTAGCTAGCTTGAGCTTGAGCTAGCTAGCCAGCTTGAGCTTGAGCTAGCTAGCTAGCTTGAGCTTGAGCTTGAGCTAGCTAGCTTGAGCTTGAGCTTGAGCTAGCTAGCTAGCTTGAGCTTGAGCTAGCTAGCTAGCTTGAGCTTGAGCTTGAGCTAGCTAGCTTGAGCTTGAGCTTGAGCTAGCTAGCTAGCTTGAGCTTGAGCTAGCTAGCTTGAGCTTGAGCTAGCTAGCTTGAGATTGAGCTAGCTAGCTAGCTTGTGCTTGAGCTAGCTAGCTAGCTTGAGCTTGAGCTTGAGCTAGCTGGCTTGAGCTTGAGCTAGCTAGCTTGAGCTTGAGCTAGCTAGCTTGAGCTTGAGCTAGCTAGCTAGCTTGAACTTGAGCTAGCTAGCTAGCTTGAGCTTGAGCTTGAGCTAGCTAGCTAGCTTGAGCTTGAGCTAGCTAGCTAGCTTGAGCTTGAGCTTGAGCTAGCTAGCTTGAGCTTGAGCTTGAGCTAGCTAGCTAGCTTGAGCTTGAGCTAGCTAGCTTGAGCTTGAGCTAGCTAGCTTGAGCTTGAGCTAGCTAGCTAGCTTGAGCTTGAGCTAGCTAGCTAGCTTGAACTTGAGCTAGCTAGCTAGCTTGAGCTTGAGCTAGCTAGCTAGCTTGAGCTAGCTAGCTAGCTTGAGCTTGAGCTTGAGCTTGAGCTAGCTAGCTTGAGCTTGAGCTAGCTAGCTAGCTTGAGCTTGAGCTAGCTAGCTAGCTTGAGCTTGAGCTAGCTAGCTAGCTTGAGCTTGAGCTTGAGCTAGCTAGCTTGAGCTTGAGCTTGAGCTAGCTAGCTAGCTTGAGCTTGAGCTAGCTAGCTTGAGCTTGAGCTAGCTAGCTTGAGCTTGAGCTAGCTAGCTAGCTTGAGCTTGAGCTAGCTAGCTAGCTTGAGCTTGAGCTAGCTGGCTTGAGCTTGAGCTAGATAGCTTGAGCTTGAGCTAGCTAGCTAGCTTGAGCTAGCTAGCTAGAGCTCGACCTATGAAAAGCTGCGCAAACACTTATTCTATAATAATTGCGAAAATTAAAAATTTCACAAGTGAAAAGCTGCATAAACAGTAATTCTATGTGTGGGGCATTATTAGGGGGAGGTGTCTTGTCAAAATATGGCTGGACTAAAGACCTCAACCCAGATAGGGTGGAAGGCCCTATGATCGGTCTGTTACTAATCGGTGACCGATAAAGACCTGACCAAGGCCTGTAGTAAGCTTGGTTAGGCATTACAGGAGATAACACTAAGACCGAGGGGTCTTAGAGAGCCCTCTAGCGGGGCGAATAGAGCTAGATCGAGCCTTGGGAAAGCTAGATCGAGCAGGACTGAAGCTAAAGGATAGACCGAGAGGTCTGTCTGGTCCTCCTAGAGAGGCCAAGAGAAAGTACGAGAAGCCAACTAAAGCTTGATCGGGCCTTCAGCAAGCACGACCGAGCTGTACCGGAGCTAACACTAAGACCGAGGGGTCTTAGAGAGCCCTCTAGCGGGGCGAATAGAGCTAGATCGAGCCTTGGGAAAGCTAGATCGAGCAGGACTGAAGCTAAACGATAGACCGAGAGGTCTGTCTGGTCCTCCTAGAGAGGCCAAGAGAAAAAACGAGAAGCTAACTAAAGCTTGATCGGGCCTTCAGCAAGCACGACCGAGCTGTACCGGAGCTAACACTAAGACCGAGGGGTCTTAGAGAGCCCTCTAGCGGGGCGAATAGAGCTTGATCAAGCCTTGGGCAAGCTAGATCGAGCAGGACTGAAGCTAAGCAAGAGACCGAGAGGTCTGTCTGGTCCTCCTAGAGAGGCCAAGAGAAAGTACGAGAAGCCAACTAAAGCTTGATCGGGCCTTCAGCAAGCACGACCGAGCTGTACCGGAGCTAACACTAAGACCGAGGGGTCTTAGAGAGCCCTCTAGCGGGGCGAATAGAGCTAGATCGAGCCTTGGGAAAGCTAGATCGAGCAGGACTGAAGCTAAACGATAGACCGAGAGGTCTGTCTGGTCCTCCTAGAGAGGCCAAGAGAAAGTACGAGAAGCTAACTAAAGCTTGATCGCGCCTTCAGCAAGCACGATTGAGCAAGACCGGAGCTAACACTAAGACCGAAGTGTCTTAGAGAGCCCTCTGGTGGGGCGAATAGAGCTAGATCGAGCCTTGGGAAAGCTAGATCGAGTAAGATTGAAGCTGAAAGAGTGTCAGAGGAGCAAATGAACCTCCAAAAAGTGAAAATCAAATTTTAGAAAAAACACAAGTTAAATACTGCATGGACAGTATTTCTATGTGTGGGGCATTATTAGGGGGAGGTGTCTTGTCAAAATATGGCTGGACTAAAGACCTCAACCCGGATAGGGTGGAAGGCCCCATGATCGGTCTGTTACTAATCGGTGACCGATAAAGACCTGACCAAGGCCTGTAGTAAGCTTGGTTAGGCATTACAGGAGTTAACACTAAGACCGAGGGGTCTTAGAGAGCCCTCTAGCGGGGCGAATAGAGCTAGATCGAGCCTTGGGAAAGCTAGATCGAGCAGGACTGAAGCTAAGCAAGAGACCGAAAGGTCTGTCTGGTCCTCCTAGAGAGGCCAAGAGAAAGTACGAGAAGCTAACTAAAGCTTGATCAGGCCTTCAGCAAGCACGACCGAGCTGTACCGGAGCTAACACTAAGACCGAGGGGTCTTAGAGAGCCCTCTAGCAGGGCGAATAGATCTAGATCGAGCCTTGGGAAAGCTAGATCGAGCAGGACTGAAGCTAAACGATAGACCGAGAGGTCTGTCTGGTCCTCCTAGAGAGGCCAAGAGAAAGTACGAGAAGCTAACTAAAGCTTGATCGGGCCTTCAGCAAGCACGACCGAGCTGTACCGGAGCTAACACTAAGACCGAGGGGTCTTAGAGAGCCCTCTAGCAGGGCGAATAGAGCTAGATCGAGCCTTGGGAAAGCTAGATCAAGCAGGACTGAAGCTAAACGATAGACCGAGAGGTCTGTCTGGTCCTCCTATAGAGGCCAAGAGAAAGTACGAGAATCTAACTAAAGCTTGATCGGGCCTTCAGCAAGCACGACCGAGCTGTACCGGAGCTAACACTAAGACCGAGGGGTCTTAGAGAGCCCTCTAGCAGGGCGAATAGAGCTAGATCGAGCCTTGGGAAAGCTAGATCGAGCAGGACTGAAGCTAAACGATAGACCGAGAGGTCTGTCTGGTCCTCCTAGAGAGGCCAAGAGGAAGTACGAGAAGCTAACTAAAGCTTGATCGCGCCTTCAGCAAGCACGATTGAGCAAGACCGGAGCTAACACTAAGACCGAAGTGTCTTAGAGAGCCCTCTAGTGGGGCGAATAGAGCTAGATCGAGCCTTGGGAAAGCTAGATCGAGTAAGATTGAAGCTGAAAGAGTGTCAGAGGAGCAAATGAACCTCCAAAAAGTGAAAATCAAATTTTAGAAAAAAACACAAGTTAAATACTGCATGGACAGTAATTCTATGTGTGGGGCATTATTAGGGAGAGGTGTCTTGTCAAAATATGGCTGGACTAAAGACCTCAACCCGGATAGGGTGGAAGGCCCTATGATTGGTCTGTTACTAATCGGTGACCGATAAAGACCTGACCAAGGCCTGTAGTAAGCTTGGTTAGGCATTACAGAAGATAACACTAAGACCGAGGGGTCTTAGAGAGCCCTCTAGCGGGGCGAATAGAGCTTGATCAAGCCTTGGGCAAGCTAGATCGAGCAGGACTGAAGCTAAACGATAGACCGAGAGGTCTGTCTGGTCCTCCTAGAGAGGCCAAGAGAAAGTACGAGAATCTAACTAAAGCTGGGTCGGGCCTTCAGCAAGCACGACCGAGCAGTACCGGAGCTAACACTAAGACCGAGGGGTCTTAGAGAGCCCTCTAGTGGGGCGAATAGAGCTAGATCGAGCCTTGGGAAAGCTAGATCGAGCAGGACTGAAGCTAAACGATAAACCGAAAGGTCTGACGGGTCCTCATAAGAGGCATGGAGAAAGATCTGATACTAAAGTACCTCTCGGAAGTAATAAAATATGCCTGATGAAGCCGGGTATGATGTTTGTTGTTTGATGGCATTCATCGATTAGGTCTGGTGGATTCCCCATTACTCCGAGTGGTACTAGTAGAGGCTCCTACAGGGGTGAGCAAAGCGAGATCAAGCCTTAGGCAAGCTAGATCGAGCAGAACTGAAGCTGAAAAGCAAAATAAATGACAGGTCTGTCCAAATCAATAAACTTGAAATCCAGTGTGGTCACCACGGGTCACGAGGTGAATTCCTAGCGATTGTCTGCTGAACGTATAGGAAGGCCCGAAACGAACGATAATTTCATTGCACAGTGGAGATACTATACGTTCAGGAGTAGCATACATCGGGTTTGATCTATGATCATGTCTGGTCTCCGAGGATCCACCGGGTTACCAACTGGCACCGCTGTACTGGGTGTAAAACTGGGCCACCTGAAGTCCCGGGTGTAAAACTAGGTGCCTCTGTGCCAAAGTAGCGGCTTGCGTAGTGCATTATGCCTCCGGCTTGCGAAATGGTTATAAGCAATAACAACAGGACGCCGCGGGGTGTTCACTTAAAGGAGTAACGTTCTCTCAAGGGAGGGGATCTAAAAATCTTGATAAAACATTTATTCTATGCAAAATTTGTGCGCAAATTTTGCAAAGTAAAAAGCTGCACTGTAGCAAATTCTATGTGTGTAGCATTATTAGGGAAGTGTTGTTTGATGGCACCTCTCTACTTGATGCACCAAAGAACTACCTTGATGGCTCATGACCGCTGGTAATCTGTCGTCGCTAGTAGTTCGGAACTGAGAACAAATATGTTCGCAAATTACAACAATTATACAGCATATTGCTGAATAAAGCAGAACCGAATAATACTCAGTGACTTTACACCAAGACTGACTAATGTCTGGATTGTATCGTCCTACTCGAGTAAGGCGAAGAAAAGCTAGAAAGATACGCTTTTCACAAAGCAGGCTTAATGCATGCAAACCAAGGAGGAAGGAGTGATGCCCCTCCTTATAATAAGCAGAACCAAATAAAGAACAGACAGCATCATCTGTACAGTGACCAAGAAGAGGTGAAACTTCTGTATGTGAAAAGGCAATTTGAGCGAGATTTATTAGCAGACTAGTATTATGTTGTTTCTAGTAGGCGAAAGCCGAAAACATCAACATGTGAAAATCTGATATTAAATCCTCAATCATTTTCCCTAGTATTATACAGCTATGAGTAACCTTAATTGGACACGGCAATTATTGC
>NW_027453654.1:27500-39491 GCF_964194025.1 Convolutriloba macropyga | reverse complement strand
TAACTCAAGCTAACCCGAGCTAACTCAAGCTAACTCAAGGTAGCTAAAGCTAGTTCAAGCTAACTCAAGCTAGCTAAAGCTAAGACAAGCTAACTCAAGCTAACTCAAGCTAACTCAAGCTAACTCAAGCTAACTCAAGCTAGTTCAAGCTAACTCAAGCTAACTCAAGCTAACTCAAGCTAGCTAAAGCTAACTCAAGCTAACTCAAGCTAACTCAAGCTAACCCGAGCTAACTCAAGCTAACTCAAGGTAGCTAAAGCTAGTTCAAGCTAGCTCAAGCTAGCTAAAGCTAAGACAAGCTAACTCAAGCTAACTCAAGCTAACTCAAGCTAGTTCAAGCTAACTCAAGCTAGCTAAAGCTAACTCAAGCTAACTCAAGCTAACTCAAGCTAGCTCAAGCTAACTCAAGCTAGTTCAAGCTAACTCAAGCTAGCTAAAGCTAACTCAAGCTAACTCAAGCTAACTCAAGCTAACTCAAGCTAGCTAAAGCTAACTCAAGCTAACTCAAGCTAACCCGAGCTAACTCAAGCTAGCTCAAGCTAACCCAAGCTAGCTAAAGCTAACTCAAGCTAACTCAAGCTAATTCAAGCTAACTCAAGCTAACTCAAGCTAACTCAAGCTAACTCAAGCTAGCTAAAGCTAACTCAAGCTAACTCAAGCTAACTCAAGCTAACCCGAGCTAACTCAAGCTAACTCAAGGTAGCTAAAGCTAGTTCAAGCTAACTCAAGCTAGCTAAAGCTAAGACAAGCTAACTCAAGCTAACTCAAGCTAACTCAAGCTAACTCAAGCTAACTCAAGCTAACTCAAGCTAGCTAAAGCTAACTCAAGCTAACTCAAGCTAACTCAAGCTAACCCGAGCTAACTCAAGCTAACTCAAGGTAGCTAAAGCTAGTTCAAGCTAACTCAAGCTAGCTAAAGCTAAGACAAGCTAACTCAAGCTAACTCAAGCTAACTCAAGCTAACTCAAGCTAACTAAAGCTAGTTCAAGCTAACTCAAGCTAGCTAAAGCTAACTCAAGCTAACTCAAGCTAACTCAAGCTAGCTCAAGCTAACTCAAGCTAGTTCAAGCTAACTCAAGCTAGCTAAAGCTAACTCAAGCTAACTCAAGCTAACTCAAGCTAACTCAAGCTAGCTAAAGCTAACTCAAGCTAACTCAAGCTAACCCGAGCTAACTCAAGCTAGCTCAAGCTAACCCAAGCTAGCTAAAGCTAACTCAAGCTAACTCAAGCTAACTAAAGCTAGTTCAAGCTAACTCAAGCTAGCTAAAGCTAACTCAAGCTAACTCAAGCTAACTCAAGCTAGCTCAAGCTAACTCAAGCTAGTTCAAGCTAACTCAAGCTAGCTAAAGCTAACTCAAGCTAACTCAAGCTAACTCAAGCTAACTCAAGCTAGCTAAAGCTAACTCAAGCTAACTCAAGCTAACCCGAGCTAACTCAAGCTAGCTCAAGCTAACCCAAGCTAGCTAAAGCTAACTCAAGCTAACTCAAGCTAATTCAAGCTAACTCAAGCTAACTCAAGCTAACTCAAGCTAACTCAAGCTAGCTAAAGCTAACTCAAGCTAACTCAAGCTAACTCAAGCTAACCCGAGCTAACTCAAGCTAACTCAAGGTAGCTAAAGCTAGTTCAAGCTAACTCAAGCTAGCTAAAGCTAAGACAAGCTAACTCAAGCTAACTCAAGCTAACTCAAGCTAACTCAAGCTAACTCAAGCTAACTCAAGCTAGCTAAAGCTAACTCAAGCTAACTCAAGCTAACTCAAGCTAACCCGAGCTAACTCAAGCTAACTCAAGGTAGCTAAAGCTAGTTCAAGCTAACTCAAGCTAGCTAAAGCTAAGACAAGCTAACTCAAGCTAACTCAAGCTAACTCAAGCTAACTCAAGCTAACTAAAGCTAGTTCAAGCTAACTCAAGCTAGCTAAAGCTAACTCAAGCTAACTCAAGCTAACTCAAGCTAGCTCAAGCTAACTCAAGCTAGTTCAAGCTAACTCAAGCTAGCTAAAGCTAACTCAAGCTAACTCAAGCTAACTCAAGCTAACTCAAGCTAGCTAAAGCTAACTCAAGCTAACTCAAGCTAACCCGAGCTAACTCAAGCTAGCTCAAGCTAACCCAAGCTAGCTAAAGCTAACTCAAGCTAACTCAAGCTAATTCAAGCTAACTCAAGCTAACTCAAGCTAACTCAAGCTAACTCAAGCTAGCTAAAGCTAACTCAAGCTAACTCAAGCTAACTCAAGCTAACCCGAGCTAACTCAAGCTAACTCAAGGTAGCTAAAGCTAGTTCAAGCTAACTCAAGCTAGCTAAAGCTAAGACAAGCTAACTCAAGCTAACTCAAGCTAACTCAAGCTAACTCAAGCTAACTCAAGCTAACTCAAGCTAGTTCAAGCTAACTCAAGCTAACTCAAGCTAACTCAAGCTAGCTAAAGCTAACTCAAGCTAACTCAAGCTAACTCAAGCTAACCCGAGCTAACTCAAGCTAACTCAAGGTAGCTAAAGCTAGTTCAAGCTAGCTCAAGCTAGCTAAAGCTAAGACAAGCTAACTCAAGCTAACTCAAGCTAACTCAAGCTAACTCAAGCTAGTTCAAGCTAACTCAAGCTAGCTAAAGCTAACTCAAGCTAACTCAAGCTAACTCAAGCTAGCTCAAGCTAACTCAAGCTAGTTCAAGCTAACTCAAGCTAGCTAAAGCTAACTCAAGCTAACTCAAGCTAACTCAAGCTAGCTCAAGCTAACTCAAGCTAACTCAAGCTAACTCAAGCTAACCCGAGCTAACTCAAGCTAACTCAAGGTAGCTAAAGCTAGTTCAAGCTAGCTCAAGCTAGCTAAAGCTAAGACAAGCTAACTCAAGCTAACTCAAGCTAACTCAAGCTAACTCAAGCTAGTTCAAGCTAACTCAAGCTAGCTAAAGCTAACTCAAGCTAACTCAAGCTAACTCAAGCTAGCTCAAGCTAACTCAAGCTAGTTCAAGCTAACTCAAGCTAGCTAAAGCTAACTCAAGCTAACTCAAGCTAACTCAAGCTAGCTCAAGCTAACTCAAGCTAGTTCAAGCTAACTCAAGCTAGCTAAAGCTAACTCAAGCTAACTCAAGCTAACTCAAGCTAACTCAAGCTAGCTAAAGCTAACTCAAGCTAACTCAAGCTAACCCGAGCTAACTCAAGCTAGCTCAAGCTAACCCAAGCTAGCTAAAGCTAACTCAAGCTAACTCAAGCTAATTCAAGCTAACTCAAGCTAACTCAAGCTAACTCAAGCTAACTCAAGCTAGCTAAAGCTAACTCAAGCTAACTCAAGCTAACTCAAGCTAACCCGAGCTAACTCAAGCTAACTCAAGGTAGCTAAAGCTAGTTCAAGCTAACTCAAGCTAGCTAAAGCTAAGACAAGCTAACTCAAGCTAACTCAAGCTAACTCAAGCTAACTCAAGCTAACTCAAGCTAGTTCAAGCTAACTCAAGCTAACTCAAGCTAACTCAAGCTAGCTAAAGCTAACTCAAGCTAACTCAAGCTAACTCAAGCTAACCCGAGCTAACTCAAGCTAACTCAAGGTAGCTAAAGCTAGTTCAAGCTAGCTCAAGCTAGCTAAAGCTAAGACAAGCTAACTCAAGCTAACTCAAGCTAACTCAAGCTAGTTCAAGCTAACTCAAGCTAGCTAAAGCTAACTCAAGCTAACTCAAGCTAACTCAAGCTAGCTCAAGCTAACTCAAGCTAGTTCAAGCTAACTCAAGCTAGCTAAAGCTAACTCAAGCTAACTCAAGCTAACTCAAGCTAACTCAAGCTAGCTAAAGCTAACTCAAGCTAACTCAAGCTAACCCGAGCTAACTCAAGCTAGCTCAAGCTAACCCAAGCTAGCTAAAGCTAACTCAAGCTAACTCAAGCTAATTCAAGCTAACTCAAGCTAACTCAAGCTAACTCAAGCTAACTCAAGCTAGCTAAAGCTAACTCAAGCTAACTCAAGCTAACTCAAGCTAACCCGAGCTAACTCAAGCTAACTCAAGGTAGCTAAAGCTAGTTCAAGCTAACTCAAGCTAGCTAAAGCTAAGACAAGCTAACTCAAGCTAACTCAAGCTAACTCAAGCTAACTCAAGCTAACTCAAGCTAACTCAAGCTAGTTCAAGCTAACTCAAGCTAACTCAAGCTAACTCAAGCTAGCTAAAGCTAACTCAAGCTAACTCAAGCTAACTCAAGCTAACCCGAGCTAACTCAAGCTAACTCAAGGTAGCTAAAGCTAGTTCAAGCTAACTCAAGCTAGCTAAAGCTAAGACAAGCTAACTCAAGCTAACTCAAGCTAACTCAAGCTAACTCAAGCTAACTAAAGCTAGTTCAAGCTAACTCAAGCTAGCTAAAGCTAACTCAAGCTAACTCAAGCTAACTCAAGCTAGCTCAAGCTAACTCAAGCTAGTTCAAGCTAACTCAAGCTAGCTAAAGCTAACTCAAGCTAACTCAAGCTAACTCAAGCTAACTCAAGCTAGCTAAAGCTAACTCAAGCTAACTCAAGCTAACCCGAGCTAACTCAAGCTAGCTCAAGCTAACCCAAGCTAGCTAAAGCTAACTCAAGCTAACTCAAGCTAATTCAAGCTAACTCAAGCTAACTCAAGCTAACTCAAGCTAACTCAAGCTAGCTAAAGCTAACTCAAGCTAACTCAAGCTAACTCAAGCTAACCCGAGCTAACTCAAGCTAACTCAAGGTAGCTAAAGCTAGTTCAAGCTAACTCAAGCTAGCTAAAGCTAAGACAAGCTAACTCAAGCTAACTCAAGCTAACTCAAGCTAACTCAAGCTAACTCAAGCTAGTTCAAGCTAACTCAAGCTAACTCAAGCTAACTCAAGCTAGCTAAAGCTAACTCAAGCTAACTCAAGCTAACTCAAGCTAACCCGAGCTAACTCAAGCTAACTCAAGGTAGCTAAAGCTAGTTCAAGCTAACTCAAGCTAGCTAAAGCTAAGACAAGCTAACTCAAGCTAACTCAAGCTAACTCAAGCTAACTCAAGCTAACTCAAGCTAGTTCAAGCTAACTCAAGCTAGCTAAAGCTAACTCAAGCTAACTCAAGCTAACTCAAGCTAGCTCAAGCTAACTCAAGCTAGTTCAAGCTAACTCAAGCTAGCTAAAGCTAACTCAAGCTAACTCAAGCTAACTCAAGCTAACTCAAGCTAGCTAAAGCTAACTCAAGCTAACTCAAGCTAACCCGAGCTAACTCAAGCTAGCTCAAGCTAACCCAAGCTAGCTAAAGCTAACTCAAGCTAACTCAAGCTAATTCAAGCTAACTCAAGCTAACTCAAGCTAACTCAAGCTAACTCAAGCTAGCTAAAGCTAACTCAAGCTAACTCAAGCTAACTCAAGCTAACCAAGCTAACCCGAGCTAACTCAAGCTAACTCAAGGTAGCTAAAGCTAGTTCAAGCTAACTCAAGCTAGCTAAAGCTAAGACAAGCTAACTCAAGCTAACTCAAGCTAACTCAAGCTAACTCAAGCTAACTCAAGCTAACTCAAGCTAGCTAAAGCTAACTCAAGCTAACTCAAGCTAACTCAAGCTAACCCGAGCTAACTCAAGCTAACTCAAGGTAGCTAAAGCTAGTTCAAGCTAACTCAAGCTAGCTAAAGCTAAGACAAGCTAACTCAAGCTAACTCAAGCTAACTCAAGCTAACTCAAGCTAACTAAAGCTAGTTCAAGCTAACTCAAGCTAGCTAAAGCTAACTCAAGCTAACTCAAGCTAACTCAAGCTAGCTCAAGCTAACTCAAGCTAGTTCAAGCTAACTCAAGCTAGCTAAAGCTAACTCAAGCTAACTCAAGCTAACTCAAGCTAACTCAAGCTAGCTAAAGCTAACTCAAGCTAACTCAAGCTAACCCGAGCTAACTCAAGCTAGCTCAAGCTAACCCAAGCTAGCTAAAGCTAACTCAAGCTAACTCAAGCTAATTCAAGCTAACTCAAGCTAACTCAAGCTAACTCAAGCTAACTCAAGCTAGCTAAAGCTAACTCAAGCTAACTCAAGCTAACTCAAGCTAACCCGAGCTAACTCAAGCTAACTCAAGGTAGCTAAAGCTAGTTCAAGCTAACTCAAGCTAGCTAAAGCTAAGACAAGCTAACTCAAGCTAACTCAAGCTAACTCAAGCTAACTCAAGCTAACTCAAGCTAACTCAAGCTAGTTCAAGCTAACTCAAGCTAACTCAAGCTAACTCAAGCTAGCTAAAGCTAACTCAAGCTAACTCAAGCTAACTCAAGCTAACCCGAGCTAACTCAAGCTAACTCAAGGTAGCTAAAGCTAGTTCAAGCTAGCTCAAGCTAGCTAAAGCTAAGACAAGCTAACTCAAGCTAACTCAAGCTAACTCAAGCTAACTCAAGCTAGTTCAAGCTAACTCAAGCTAGCTAAAGCTAACTCAAGCTAACTCAAGCTAACTCAAGCTAGCTCAAGCTAACTCAAGCTAGTTCAAGCTAACTCAAGCTAGCTAAAGCTAACTCAAGCTAACTCAAGCTAACTCAAGCTAGCTCAAGCTAACTCAAGCTAACTCAAGCTAACTCAAGCTAACCCGAGCTAACTCAAGCTAACTCAAGGTAGCTAAAGCTAGTTCAAGCTAGCTCAAGCTAGCTAAAGCTAAGACAAGCTAACTCAAGCTAACTCAAGCTAACTCAAGCTAACTCAAGCTAGTTCAAGCTAACTCAAGCTAGCTAAAGCTAACTCAAGCTAACTCAAGCTAACTCAAGCTAGCTCAAGCTAACTCAAGCTAGTTCAAGCTAACTCAAGCTAGCTAAAGCTAACTCAAGCTAACTCAAGCTAACTCAAGCTAGCTCAAGCTAACTCAAGCTAGTTCAAGCTAACTCAAGCTAGCTAAAGCTAACTCAAGCTAACTCAAGCTAACTCAAGCTAACTCAAGCTAGCTAAAGCTAACTCAAGCTAACTCAAGCTAACCCGAGCTAACTCAAGCTAGCTCAAGCTAACCCAAGCTAGCTAAAGCTAACTCAAGCTAACTCAAGCTAATTCAAGCTAACTCAAGCTAACTCAAGCTAACTCAAGCTAACTCAAGCTAGCTAAAGCTAACTCAAGCTAACTCAAGCTAACTCAAGCTAACCCGAGCTAACTCAAGCTAACTCAAGGTAGCTAAAGCTAGTTCAAGCTAACTCAAGCTAGCTAAAGCTAAGACAAGCTAACTCAAGCTAACTCAAGCTAACTCAAGCTAACTCAAGCTAACTCAAGCTAGTTCAAGCTAACTCAAGCTAACTCAAGCTAACTCAAGCTAGCTAAAGCTAACTCAAGCTAACTCAAGCTAACTCAAGCTAACCCGAGCTAACTCAAGCTAACTCAAGGTAGCTAAAGCTAGTTCAAGCTAGCTCAAGCTAGCTAAAGCTAAGACAAGCTAACTCAAGCTAACTCAAGCTAACTCAAGCTAGTTCAAGCTAACTCAAGCTAGCTAAAGCTAACTCAAGCTAACTCAAGCTAACTCAAGCTAGCTCAAGCTAACTCAAGCTAGTTCAAGCTAACTCAAGCTAGCTAAAGCTAACTCAAGCTAACTCAAGCTAACTCAAGCTAACTCAAGCTAGCTAAAGCTAACTCAAGCTAACTCAAGCTAACCCGAGCTAACTCAAGCTAGCTCAAGCTAACCCAAGCTAGCTAAAGCTAACTCAAGCTAACTCAAGCTAATTCAAGCTAACTCAAGCTAACTCAAGCTAACTCAAGCTAACTCAAGCTAGCTAAAGCTAACTCAAGCTAACTCAAGCTAACTCAAGCTAACCCGAGCTAACTCAAGCTAACTCAAGGTAGCTAAAGCTAGTTCAAGCTAACTCAAGCTAGCTAAAGCTAAGACAAGCTAACTCAAGCTAACTCAAGCTAACTCAAGCTAACTCAAGCTAACTCAAGCTAACTCAAGCTAGCTAAAGCTAACTCAAGCTAACTCAAGCTAACTCAAGCTAACCCGAGCTAACTCAAGCTAACTCAAGGTAGCTAAAGCTAGTTCAAGCTAACTCAAGCTAGCTAAAGCTAAGACAAGCTAACTCAAGCTAACTCAAGCTAACTCAAGCTAACTCAAGCTAACTAAAGCTAGTTCAAGCTAACTCAAGCTAGCTAAAGCTAACTCAAGCTAACTCAAGCTAACTCAAGCTAGCTCAAGCTAACTCAAGCTAGTTCAAGCTAACTCAAGCTAGCTAAAGCTAACTCAAGCTAACTCAAGCTAACTCAAGCTAACTCAAGCTAGCTAAAGCTAACTCAAGCTAACTCAAGCTAACCCGAGCTAACTCAAGCTAGCTCAAGCTAACCCAAGCTAGCTAAAGCTAACTCAAGCTAACTCAAGCTAACTAAAGCTAGTTCAAGCTAACTCAAGCTAGCTAAAGCTAACTCAAGCTAACTCAAGCTAACTCAAGCTAGCTCAAGCTAACTCAAGCTAGTTCAAGCTAACTCAAGCTAGCTAAAGCTAACTCAAGCTAACTCAAGCTAACTCAAGCTAACTCAAGCTAGCTAAAGCTAACTCAAGCTAACTCAAGCTAACCCGAGCTAACTCAAGCTAGCTCAAGCTAACCCAAGCTAGCTAAAGCTAACTCAAGCTAACTCAAGCTAATTCAAGCTAACTCAAGCTAACTCAAGCTAACTCAAGCTAACTCAAGCTAGCTAAAGCTAACTCAAGCTAACTCAAGCTAACTCAAGCTAACCCGAGCTAACTCAAGCTAACTCAAGGTAGCTAAAGCTAGTTCAAGCTAACTCAAGCTAGCTAAAGCTAAGACAAGCTAACTCAAGCTAACTCAAGCTAACTCAAGCTAACTCAAGCTAACTCAAGCTAACTCAAGCTAGCTAAAGCTAACTCAAGCTAACTCAAGCTAACTCAAGCTAACCCGAGCTAACTCAAGCTAACTCAAGGTAGCTAAAGCTAGTTCAAGCTAACTCAAGCTAGCTAAAGCTAAGACAAGCTAACTCAAGCTAACTCAAGCTAACTCAAGCTAACTCAAGCTAACTAAAGCTAGTTCAAGCTAACTCAAGCTAGCTAAAGCTAACTCAAGCTAACTCAAGCTAACTCAAGCTAGCTCAAGCTAACTCAAGCTAGTTCAAGCTAACTCAAGCTAGCTAAAGCTAACTCAAGCTAACTCAAGCTAACTCAAGCTAACTCAAGCTAGCTAAAGCTAACTCAAGCTAACTCAAGCTAACCCGAGCTAACTCAAGCTAGCTCAAGCTAACCCAAGCTAGCTAAAGCTAACTCAAGCTAACTCAAGCTAATTCAAGCTAACTCAAGCTAACTCAAGCTAACTCAAGCTAACTCAAGCTAGCTAAAGCTAACTCAAGCTAACTCAAGCTAACTCAAGCTAACCCGAGCTAACTCAAGCTAACTCAAGGTAGCTAAAGCTAGTTCAAGCTAACTCAAGCTAGCTAAAGCTAAGACAAGCTAACTCAAGCTAACTCAAGCTAACTCAAGCTAACTCAAGCTAACTCAAGCTAACTCAAGCTAGTTCAAGCTAACTCAAGCTAACTCAAGCTAACTCAAGCTAGCTAAAGCTAACTCAAGCTAACTCAAGCTAACTCAAGCTAACCCGAGCTAACTCAAGCTAACTCAAGGTAGCTAAAGCTAGTTCAAGCTAGCTCAAGCTAGCTAAAGCTAAGACAAGCTAACTCAAGCTAACTCAAGCTAACTCAAGCTAACTCAAGCTAGTTCAAGCTAACTCAAGCTAGCTAAAGCTAACTCAAGCTAACTCAAGCTAACTCAAGCTAGCTCAAGCTAACTCAAGCTAGTTCAAGCTAACTCAAGCTAGCTAAAGCTAACTCAAGCTAACTCAAGCTAACTCAAGCTAGCTCAAGCTAACTCAAGCTAACTCAAGCTAACTCAAGCTAACCCGAGCTAACTCAAGCTAACTCAAGGTAGCTAAAGCTAGTTCAAGCTAGCTCAAGCTAGCTAAAGCTAAGACAAGCTAACTCAAGCTAACTCAAGCTAACTCAAGCTAACTCAAGCTAGTTCAAGCTAACTCAAGCTAGCTAAAGCTAACTCAAGCTAACTCAAGCTAACTCAAGCTAGCTCAAGCTAACTCAAGCTAGTTCAAGCTAACTCAAGCTAGCTAAAGCTAACTCAAGCTAACTCAAGCTAACTCAAGCTAGCTCAAGCTAACTCAAGCTAGTTCAAGCTAACTCAAGCTAGCTAAAGCTAACTCAAGCTAACTCAAGCTAACTCAAGCTAACTCAAGCTAGCTAAAGCTAACTCAAGCTAACTCAAGCTAACCCGAGCTAACTCAAGCTAGCTCAAGCTAACCCAAGCTAGCTAAAGCTAACTCAAGCTAACTCAAGCTAATTCAAGCTAACTCAAGCTAACTCAAGCTAACTCAAGCTAACTCAAGCTAGCTAAAGCTAACTCAAGCTAACTCAAGCTAACTCAAGCTAACCCGAGCTAACTCAAGCTAACTCAAGGTAGCTAAAGCTAGTTCAAGCTAACTCAAGCTAGCTAAAGCTAAGACAAGCTAACTCAAGCTAACTCAAGCTAACTCAAGCTAACTCAAGCTAACTCAAGCTAGTTCAAGCTAACTTAATGAAGTTAACCCAAGCTAACTTGGGTTAATGAAGTCAAACTCAAGCTAACCCGAGCTAACTCAAGCTAACTCAAGCTAATTCAAGCTAACTCAAGCTAACTCAAGCTAATTCAAGCTAACTCAAGCTAATTCAAGCTAACTCAAGCTAGCTCAAGCTAACTCAAGCTAACCCAAGCTAACTTAAGCTAGCTTAAGCTAATTAAAGCTAATTAAAGCTAACTCAAGCTAACCCAAGCTAACTTAAGCTAGCTCTAGCTGGCTGCCACTGTTAGGCCATTTGGGAGCGCTTTTCTCGCACTCTGATTGGCTGCCACTGTTAGGCCATTTGGGAGCGCTTTTCTCGCACTCTGATTGGCTGCCACTGTTAGGCCATTTGGGAGCGCTTTTCTCGCACTCTGATTGGCTGCCACTGTTAGGCCATTTGGGAGCGCTTTTCTCGCACTCTGATTGGCTGCCACTGTTAGGCCATTTGGGAGCGCTTTTCTCGCACTCTGATTGGCTGCCACTGTTAGGCCATTTGGGAGCGCTTTTCTCGCACTCTGATTGGCTGCCACTGTTAGGCCATTTGGGAGCGCTTTTCTCGCACTCTGATTGGCTGCCACTGTTAGGCCATTTGGGAGCGCTTTTCTCGCACTCTGATTGGCTGCCACTGTTAGGCCATTTGGGAGCGCTTTTCTCGCACTCTGATTGGCTGCCACTGTTAGGCCATTTGGGAGCGCTTTTCTCGCACTCTGATTGGCTGCCACTGTTAGGCCATTTGGGAGCGCTTTTCTCGCACTCTGATTGGCTGCCACTGTTAGGCCATTTGGGAGCGCTTTTCTCGCACTCTGATTGGCTGCCACTGTTAGGCCATTTGGGAGCGCTTTTCTCGCACTCTGATTGGCTGCCACTGTTAGGCCATTTGGGAGCGCTTTTCTCGCACTCTGATTGGCTGCCACTGTTAGGCCATTTGGGAGCGCTTTTCTCGCACTCTGATTGGCTGCCACTGTTAGGCCATTTGGGAGCGCTTTTCTCGCACTCTGATTGGCTGCCACTGTTAGGCCATTTGGGAGCGCTTTTCTCGCACTCTGATTGGCTGCCACTGTTAGGCCATTTGGGAGCGCTTTTCTCGCACTCTGATTGGCTGCCACTGTTAGGCCATTTGGGAGCGCTTTTCTCGCACTCTGATTGGCTGCCACTGTTAGGCCATTTGGGAGCGCTTTTCTCGCACTCTGATTGGCTGCCACTGTTAGGCCATTTGGGAGCGCTTTTCTCGCACTCTGATTGGCTGCCACTGTTAGGCCATTTGGGAGCGCTTTTCTCGCACTCTGATTGGCTGCCACTGTTAGGCCATTTGGGAGCGCTTTTCTCGCACTCTGATTGGCTGCCACTGTTAGGCCATTTGGGAGCGCTTTTCTCGCACTCTGATTGGCTGCCACTGTTAGGCCATTTGGGAGCGCTTTTCTCGCACTCTGATTGGCTGCCACTGTTAGGCCATTTGGGAGCGCTTTTCTCGCACTCTGATTGGCTGCCACTGTTAGGCCA
>NW_027453654.1:0-22500 GCF_964194025.1 Convolutriloba macropyga | reverse complement strand
TGGGATTGGAGATGAGGCTACTCGTTCTTGCTCAGTACTAGGCTGAAAATTAACGAAACTTCGTTACAAACGTTCACATGTTGATGTTTCCGCTTTCGCGTACTCGAAACAACATAATACTAGTCTTTGTAATTTAGTTTCATAATTTCAACTGTTCTCATGCAGAATTTTTGCTCATTCTTATCCCAAATTTTGACCTGGCTACTAGTTACACTCCTTGTACTTATTGCAAAATGACCACAAATTTCAACAGCTTTCACATGTTGCTGTTTCGGCTTTCGCTTACTACAGTCAACATAATACTCGTTGCAAAATAAGTGCTCGGCATCTGCAATTTTCCAAAGACGAAGTTTCGCCAGTTCAATTTTCGCTCGCCAATTATGGCTACTAATTCACACGGTACTGAGCTCAACAACATTAAATTTGTTCAGCAAGACTTTCACATGTTGATGTTTTGGCTTTCGCCTACTAGAAGCAACATAATACTCGTCTTGTTAGCTCATTCAATGAGAATAGCTTTTCCCGTTGAGAATTTTTGCCTTCAATTGGCGTTGTAGTGAGTTTGGCTACTCAGATCACCAAATACTTGTGACAATTCGAACCAGAAATGTTTTCAATTTTCA
Source organism: Convolutriloba macropyga (assembly GCF_964194025.1). Lineage (NCBI taxonomy): Eukaryota > Metazoa > Xenacoelomorpha > Acoela > Convolutidae > Convolutriloba > Convolutriloba macropyga. The sequence goes on along the minus strand of NW_027453654.1, from coordinate 21,877 downwards.
CATGCTGATGTTTCGGATTCAACCTACTAGAAGCAGCATAATACTTGTATTCAACAATTTCTGTATCAAATCCCAGTTTTCTCTGGTGCATCTTTGCCAAACTATTCCAAACTGCCTGAGTCTGAATACCAATTACAGGTACTAGTAAATGCACGTTACTAAGGACTATATAGTTCTAGGTTACTGTACACAACGACGTTCACATGTTGATGTTTCAGCTGCCGCTTACTAGAAACAACATAATACTTATCGTGCATACCTTTCCATAACTTGTCCTTTTCAGATGCATTAGTTTCCCTTTGTCTTGGCTTCTACAGTCAGACTGGCTACTAGTAACAGCACAGTACTAATCACATATCGTTCTACAGTTTGCAGACAACTTTCACATGTTGATGTTTCAGCTTTCGCCTACTAGAAACAACATAATACTCGCTGTATACATTTGTAGTTCTCTATGTAACTTTCATGTGAAGAAGTTTCGCCAGTCTTTTTGACTGTCTCAAATCTGAGTCATGCTTAGGCTACTAGTTGCTTCATAGTACTTATCGCCTCGAGATCATTGAACAAAACTTGATTTTCACATGTTGCTGTTTCAGCTTCCGCTTACTAGAAACAACATAATACTAGTCTCATTAAGTTCCGTCTCTTTGCAATTTTCTTATGAAGAAAATTCGCCATCACAATGACTCCAGCAGTTCTTGATCAAGGAATGCAATCATTGATCAGAATGCTATTATTTGAATCGGTTCTGCTTTAAGTGTTCCAATTTTATTGGAAGCACCAACAATAGAACATCAATGTGTTCAATCGAGAGTTATATAACCCTGAATCGGACGCAGTCAACAGCCGAAGCCGAGACCGCCTTTTGCGTTAGAGAGGTCGGTAAACAAATCTTGCGATTCATACCGAATTAACACATATAGCTGTGCTCCTCTTCGTAAAGCGAGCCAAGTGATCCCCTGTTGAAGGATGTATTTGGACCAATCTAGTAGCATTTGGTTTCCAACAAGCTCTCCCAAGTTAGCTTACTTATTGGGCTTTTCAACCAATTCGGTTGGCTACAAGCATCATCAAAGTACTAGCCACAGTTTGATCGCAAAATTCTACGACTTTCACATGTTGATGTTTCGGCTTGCGCTTAGCCTACTATAAGCAACATAATACTAGTCATATCATAGAGCGTGATCAGCTTGTGACGTTCTCATGATGAAGTTTCACCAACAGTGTCTCACTTCGAGCTTAAATCCAGCTACTAGTAACTACACAGTACTGACTGCAACGATAACTTTTATCTATACCTTTCACATGCTGCGCTTTCGGCCAGGGCCTACTAACGTCAACATAATACTCGATATAAACTTTTGTTCATGATGCAGCTTCCCCATGCAGAAGTTTCGCCTTCAAATGCTCTCTTGGCCATATGACGTAAGAAAAGGTTACTAGTAACATCACAGTACTAGCCACAGTTTGATTGCAAAATTCTACGACTTTCACATGTTGATGTTTCGGCTTGCGCTTAGCCTACTAGAAGCAACATAATACTAGTCATATCATAGAGCGTGATCAGCTTGTGACGTTCTCATGATGAAGTTTCACCAACAGTGTCTCATTTCGAGCTTAAATCCAGCTACTAGTAACTACACAGTACTGACTGCAACGCTAACTTTTATCTATACCTTTCACATGCTGCGCTTTCGGCCAGGGCCTACTAACGTCAACATAATACTCGATATAAACTTTTGTTCATGATGCAGCTTCCCCATGCAGAAGTTTCGCCTTCAAATGCTCTCTTGGCCATATGACGTAACACAAGGTTACTAGTAACATCACAGTACTAGCCACAATTTGATCGCAAAATTCTACGACTTTCACATGTTGATGTTTCGGCTTGCGCTTAGCCTACTATAAGCAACATAATACTAGTCATATCATAGAGCGTGATCAGCTTGTGACGTTCTCATGATGAAGTTTCACCAACAGTGTCTCACTTCGAGCTTAAATCCAGCTACTAGTAACTACACAGTACTGACTGCAACGATAACTTTTATCTATACCTTTCACATGCTGCGCTTTCGGCCAGGGCCTACTAACGTCAACATAATACTCGATATAAACTTTTGTTCATGATGCAGCTTCCCCATGCAGAAGTTTCGCCTTCAAATGCTCTCTTGGCCATATGACGTAAGAAAAGGTTACTAGTAACATCACAGTACTAGCCACAGTTTGATTGCAAAATTCTACGACTTTCACATGTTGATGTTTCGGCTTGCGCTTAGCCTACTAGAAGCAACATAATACTAGTCATATCATAGAGCGTGATCAGCTTGTGACGTTCTCATGATGAAGTTTCACCAACAGTGTCTCATTTCGAGCTTAAATCCAGCTACTAGTAACTACACAGTACTGACTGCAACGCTAACTTTTATCTATACCTTTCACATGCTGCGCTTTCGGCCAGGGCCTACTAACGTCAACATAATACTCGATATAAACTTTTGTTCATGATGCAGCTTCCCCATGCAGAAGTTTCGCCTTCAAATGCTCTCTTGGCCATATGACGTAACACAAGGTTACTAGTAACATCACAGTACTAGCCACAATTTGATCGCAAAATTCTACGACTTTCACATGTTGATGTTTCGGCTTGCGCTTAGCCTACTAGAAGCAACATAATACTAGTCATATCATGGAGCGTGATCAGCTTGTGACGTTCTCATGATGAAGTTTCACCAACAGTGTCTCATTTCGAGCTTAAATCCAGCTACTAGTAACTACACAGTACTGACTGCAACGATAACTTTTATCTATACCTTTCACATGCTGCGCTTTCGGCCAGGGCCTACTAATGTCAACATAATACTCGATATAAACTTTTGTTCATGATGCAGCTTCCCCATGCAGAAGTTTCGCCTTCAAATGCTCTCTTGGCCATATGACGTAACACAAGGTTACTAGTAACATCACAGTACTAGCCACAATTTGATCGCAAAATTCTACGACTTTCACATGTTGATGTTTCGGCTTGCGCTTAGCCTACTAGAAGCAACATAATACTAGTCATATCATAGAGCTTGATCAGCTTGTGACATTCTCATGATGAAGTTTCACCAACAGTGTCTCATTTTGAGCTTAAATCCAGCTACTAGTAACTACACAGTACTGACTGCAACAATAACTTTTATCTATACCTTTCACATGCTGCGTTTTCGGCCAAGGCCTACTAACGTCAACATAATACTCGATATAAAATTTTGATCATGATGCAGCTTTCCCATGCAGAAGTTTCGCCTTCAAATGCTCTCTTGGCCATATGACGGAACACCAGGTTACTAGTAACATCACAGTACTAGCCACAGTTTGATTGCAAAATTCTACGACTTTCACATGTTGATGTTTCGGCTTGCGCTTAGCCTACTAGAAGCAACATAATACTAGTCATATCATAGAGCGTGATCAGCTTGTGACGTTCTCATGATGAAGTTTCACCAATAGTGTTTCATTCGAATTGGTTCTGCTTTAAGCTCTCCAATTGTTTTGGATGAACCAGTTTTGCCCTTCGAAGCCACTTTTGTGAGCTTTTGTGGGTCTTTACCAAGAGGATATACCTCAAGGCCTCTTTCAATTCCTTTAAGTTCTTTCAACTCCTTTACAGTTTCTAGGTTCACATAGCTGCAAACCTTATTTCTAGTTTTAAGTCTGGCCAACTTGGGGAGAGTTGGTGCAGACCGTGACCAATTCTAGTAGGATGCCACAACAAGAATGTGATCAACTTAGCTTGTCGATGAACCTGCCCCACATTCAAACAACTCTATCGCCTTTTCCTCGTATAGTTATATGCGAGGGCCTCTCATAGAGAGCGCTGTTAGCAACCTTTTCCACATAGACGATAAAGTTGTGAGTGTTTTGCACATGGCTGTTGTCATCACCACGTGACGAGTCAACTCAGCTTGACTCTCTACACTCCGACAAGCTTTGCACATACGCCTTTAGTTCAGTATGTGTCTTTAATCTGACTCCGGTGCCTCAAGCCGGAAAAATTGTCAGATTATGATCATTATCGGTTAGTCATCCCGATGCAAGATCGTATCGTACTGTCTTTGTCTACCTCCAGATTCCGAAGAACAGGAGGAGACTCTCCCAGACCTACATATCTGGGAGAATGTTCAGAGGGCGAGAAGCTGTGGATTACTCTCCCCTAAGAACTGACTAAACTTTACCCTCGTCCAAGGTAAGTTTATTTTAGCTAGCCTTCTATGTAAAGGATCTGAGGCTAAGCTGTGTTTTTTCGAGCCTTTGGCTCGGAGCAAGTTCAGTGGGCGCCCCGAGTAGCTCAACTCTTTCCCACTGAACAGCGCAACGCTCTGTCACTCGCTGGGATTTTTGCGTGTCGGTTCTAACCACGCGACTTGTGGACCTTTTTAGGCCTTTCTCATTCACAAGTCTATAGCTGGGCTTCTATAACCCAGCTTCTGAGATCTAGATAGCTGCAGTTCTGCTAGGCTGCTTTTGCTAACTAGTCTCCCTTTAAGCAGTCCCTTGCCATGACTGCTGAACTATGTATCCACACAAGTAGTTTTTGAGCTCGATACATAATTCGAGATTGGTTGCCAAGCAATCTCTAGCGACAGAGCGTCATGCGCACTACAGACATGGCCTCTACCAGCAGCCATGCCCGAAGGAATCAATCACTGATCCTTCCGCAGGTTCCCCTACGGAAACCTTGTTACGACTTTTACTTCCTCTAGACAATTAAGCTCGATCCGCTTCATCCCGTTGCCGGAGACCGAAGTCCCAACAGTAGGAATTTGCAATTCTTGCTTAACTATCCAATCAGTAGTAGCGACGGGCGGTGTGTACAAAGGGCAGGGACGTAATCCCTATGAGTTGTTGACTCATAAGTACCAGGAATTCCTGGTTCACGTCTGCAAGTTACAACAGACGATCCCCTTGAAGCGCTGTACTTTTCTCTGATTGCCCAGTCCATTTCGGACCAAGGGCTGAGTACTCAATCTAAAAGTACACAGTGTAGCGCGCGTGCAGTCCAGAACATCTAAGGGCATCACAGACCTGTTATAGCCTCACTTCATCTGCGGTATTTAATTCCGCATAGTTCCTCTAAGAAGTGTTTGAATTCACATATAGTGAATTTCATTATTTAGATGGAGAAGATCTCGTTCGTTATCGGAATTAACCAGACAGATCACTCCACTAACTAAGAACGGCCATGCACCACCGCCCATATAATCATGAAAGATATTCAATCTGTCAATCCTTAAGATGTCTGGACCGGGTGAGTTTTCCCGTGTTGAGTCAAATTAAGCCGCAGGCTCCACTCCTGGTGGTGCCCTTCCGTCAATTCCTTTAAGTTTCGATTTTGCAACCATACTTCCCCCGGAACCAATAAACTTTGGTTTCCCGGTTAATCTCTTGCCAAGTCAAGATCGACTTTGACAAATTGTAGGTTGGTATAGTTTATGGTCAGAATTACGAGGGTATCTAATCCTCTTCAATACTCTGACTTTCGTTCTTGATTAATGAAAACATTCTTGGCAAATGCTTTCGCAGTAGTTTGTCTTGCCACGATCCAAGAATTTCACCTCTAACGTAGCAATACAAATGCCCCCGTCTGTTCCTTTCAATCATTACCGCACTCAGCCAACCGGCATCAATCGAGTAGCGGGTCATTCTCCATTATTCCATGCTTTATTATTCGATCCCAAAGGATGCTTTGAACACTCTAATTTTCTCAGGGTGAAAACACCGTTTCCACAGTTCGTCACATTTAAGTGCAAACTATTTCTTCGATGCGAAGGATGAGCGGAACGAGTCAACAGATTTAACTGAAGACCATGTTGCCGTTCTACTCAAACAGATCCAACTATGAGCTTTTTAAACGCAGCAACTATTGCATACGCTTGTAGAGGCTGGTATTACCGCGGCTGCTGGCACCAGACTTGCCCTCTACTCGTTCATCAATGGAGCTTTTAAGTCCATTCCATTCTGATTACAAACCATAAAGGTTCATATCATTATTTCTAGTCACTACCTCCTCGTGCGGAGAGTGGGTAATTTGCGTGCCTGCTGCCTTCCTTGGATGTGGTAGCCGTTTCTAAGGCTCCCTCTCCGGAATCGAACCCTGATTCCCCGTTACCCGTCACAACCATGGTAGTCCGTTACACTACCATCATAGGTTGATAGGTCAGAAATTCGGAAGTTCCGTCCCCAAGCCGAAGCTATCTGGGATCTTTCAGTTACTAGGACTCATCACGGGATGTGTCTGTACTTAGCAAATCACCCGGTGTAGTCTTGTAAACGTCTCCGACAGTGTCGGACAATCAGCATGCATTAGCTGCAGGGTTACCGCAGTTATTCATTTAGCTTGCAAATCAACTAATAGATAGTAACTGATTTAATGAGCCATTCGCGGTTCCACTTTTTCAAGCTTCGCTTGCACATGCATGGCTTAGTCTTTCAGACAAGCATATGGCAACTGACAGGATCAATCAGTTTAATTGTACTTTGAACAATCTTTCGATTTGTTCGAATTTAGAAAGACATAGCCTTGCGGCCTCGTCAATCTTGCTTTGAGCTTTTTAAATCACGAAGAGTTTCAATGCATGCTTTGGCATGGCTACTAGTTACTACACAGTACTCTACACACTTAGAGTTACCCACGATTACACATTTCACATGCTGATGTTTCGGCTCGCGCGTACTAGAAACAGCATAATACTATGTGTACTGGTAGATAGCGCTCTGTGAGCATTTCCCATGAGCAGGTTTTGCCCTCCAAATCTCTGTTCTACTGTTACCAATACCGGCTAACAACTGTATCATACTAGGGAGAATTGACTCATGATTTAAAAACCAGATGTTCACATGTCGATGTTTCGGCTCTCGCCTACTAGAAACAACATAATACTAGTCTGTTAAAAATCTCAATCACGCCGCCTCTTCAGATACAGAAGTTTTACCTTTTATTGGTTAGAGAACAGCTTTCCAGCTGTCGACATGGTTACTAGTAACAACACCGTACTCAACACAAAAACTTTTCAACTTCACAACTTTCACATGCTGATGTTTCTGCTTTCGCATACTAGAAACAGCATAATACTTATTGTTTTGTCAAGTAATTTGTGTGTCTTTCCCATGTGAAGTTTCACCGGTCAACAATGTTTCCCTGACCAATTACGGCTACTAGTAGCTGTATAATACTAGGGAAAATGATTGAGGATTTAATATCAGATTTTCACATGTTGATGTTTCGGCTTTCGCCTACTAGAAACAACATAATACTAGTCTGCTAAGAAATCTCGCTCAAATTGCCTTTTCACATACAGAAGTTTCACCTTCTATTGGTTAGAGAACAGTTCTCAGCTGTCGACATGGTTACTAGTAACAACATCGTACTCAACACAAAAATTCTTCAACTTCACAACTTTCACATGCTGATGTTTCTGCTTTCGCGTACTAGAAACAGCATAATACTTATTGCTTTGTCAAGAAGTGTGTGTGTCTTTCCCATGCGAAAGTTTCACCGGTCAGCAATAATTGCCGTGTCCAATTAAGGTTACTCATAGCTGTATAATACTAGGGAAAATGATTGAGGATTTAATATCAGATTTTCACATGTTGATGTTTCGGCTTTCGCCTACTAGAAACAACATAATACTAGTCTGCTAATAAATCTCGCTCAAATTGCCTTTTCACATACAGAAGTTTCACCTCTTCTTGGTCACTGTACAGATGATGCTGTCTGTTCTTTATTTGGTTCTGCTTATTATAAGGAGGGGCATCACTCCTTCCTCCTTGGTTTGCATGCATTAAGCCTGCTTTGTGAAAAGCGTATCTTTCTAGCTTTTCTTCGCCTTACTCGAGTAGGACGATACAATCCAGACATTAGTCAGTCTTGGTGTAAAGTCACTGAGTATTATTCGGTTCTGCTTTATTCAGCAATATGCTGTATAATTGTTGTAATTTGCGAACATATTTGTTCTCAGTTCCGAACTACTAGCGACGACAGATTACCAGCGGTCATGAGCCATCAAGGTAGTTCTTTGGTGCATCAAGTAGAGAGGTGCCATCAAACAACACTTCCCTAATAATGCTACACACATAGAATTTGCTACAGTGCAGCTTTTTACTTTGCAAAATTTGCGCACAAATTTTGCATAGAATAAATGTTTTATCAAGATTTTTAGATCCCCTCCCTTGAGAGAACGTTACTCCTTTAAGTGAACACCCCGCGGCGTCCTGTTGTTATTGCTTATAACCATTTCGCAAGCCGGAGGCATAATGCACTACGCAAGCCGCTACTTTGGCACAGAGGCACCTAGTTTTACACCCGGGACTTCAGGTGGCCCAGTTTTACACCCAGTACAGCGGTGCCAGTTGGTAACCCGGTGGATCCTCGGAGACCAGACATGATCATAGATCAAACCCGATGTATGCTACTCCTGAACGTATAGTATCTCCACTGTGCAATGAAATTATCGTTCGTTTCGGGCCTTCCTATACGTTCAGCAGACAATCGCTAGGAATTCACCTCGTGACCCGTGGTGACCACACTGGATTTCAAGTTTATTGATTTGGACAGACCTGTCATTTATTTTGCTTTTCAGCTTCAGTTCTGCTCGATCTAGCTTGCCTAAGGCTTGATCTCGCTTTGCTCACCCCTGTAGGAGCCTCTACTAGTACCACTCGGAGTAATGGGGAATCCACCAGACCTAATCGATGAATGCCATCAAACAACAAACATCATACCCGGCTTCATCAGGCATATTTTATTACTTCCGAGAGGTACTTTAGTATCAGATCTTTCTCCATGCCTCTTATGAGGACCCGTCAGACCTTTCGGTTTATCGTTTAGCTTCAGTCCTGCTCGATCTAGCTTTCCCAAGGCTCGATCTAGCTCTATTCGCCCCACTAGAGGGCTCTCTAAGACCCCTCGGTCTTAGTGTTAGCTCCGGTACTGCTCGGTCGTGCTTGCTGAAGGCCCGACCCAGCTTTAGTTAGATTCTCGTACTTTCTCTTGGCCTCTCTAGGAGGACCAGACAGACCTCTCGGTCTATCGTTTAGCTTCAGTCCTGCTCGATCTAGCTTGCCCAAGGCTTGATCAAGCTCTATTCGCCCCGCTAGAGGGCTCTCTAAGACCCCTCGGTCTTAGTGTTATCTTCTGTAATGCCTAACCAAGCTTACTACAGGCCTTGGTCAGGTCTTTATCGGTCACCGATTAGTAACAGACCAATCATAGGGCCTTCCACCCTATCCGGGTTGAGGTCTTTAGTCCAGCCATATTTTGACAAGACACCTCTCCCTAATAATGCCCCACACATAGAATTACTGTCCATGCAGTATTTAACTTGTGTTTTTTTCTAAAATTTGATTTTCACTTTTTGGAGGTTCATTTGCTCCTCTGACACTCTTTCAGCTTCAATCTTACTCGATCTAGCTTTCCCAAGGCTCGATCTAGCTCTATTCGCCCCACTAGAGGGCTCTCTAAGACACTTCGGTCTTAGTGTTAGCTCCGGTCTTGCTCAATCGTGCTTGCTGAAGGCGCGATCAAGCTTTAGTTAGCTTCTCGTACTTCCTCTTGGCCTCTCTAGGAGGACCAGACAGACCTCTCGGTCTATCGTTTAGCTTCAGTCCTGCTCGATCTAGCTTTCCCAAGGCTCGATCTAGCTCTATTCGCCCTGCTAGAGGGCTCTCTAAGACCCCTCGGTCTTAGTGTTAGCTCCGGTACAGCTCGGTCGTGCTTGCTGAAGGCCCGATCAAGCTTTAGTTAGATTCTCGTACTTTCTCTTGGCCTCTATAGGAGGACCAGACAGACCTCTCGGTCTATCGTTTAGCTTCAGTCCTGCTTGATCTAGCTTTCCCAAGGCTCGATCTAGCTCTATTCGCCCTGCTAGAGGGCTCTCTAAGACCCCTCGGTCTTAGTGTTAGCTCCGGTACAGCTCGGTCGTGCTTGCTGAAGGCCCGATCAAGCTTTAGTTAGCTTCTCGTACTTTCTCTTGGCCTCTCTAGGAGGACCAGACAGACCTCTCGGTCTATCGTTTAGCTTCAGTCCTGCTCGATCTAGCTTTCCCAAGGCTCGATCTAGATCTATTCGCCCTGCTAGAGGGCTCTCTAAGACCCCTCGGTCTTAGTGTTAGCTCCGGTACAGCTCGGTCGTGCTTGCTGAAGGCCTGATCAAGCTTTAGTTAGCTTCTCGTACTTTCTCTTGGCCTCTCTAGGAGGACCAGACAGACCTTTCGGTCTCTTGCTTAGCTTCAGTCCTGCTCGATCTAGCTTTCCCAAGGCTCGATCTAGCTCTATTCGCCCCGCTAGAGGGCTCTCTAAGACCCCTCGGTCTTAGTGTTAACTCCTGTAATGCCTAACCAAGCTTACTACAGGCCTTGGTCAGGTCTTTATCGGTCACCGATTAGTAACAGACCGATCATGGGGCCTTCCACCCTATCCGGGTTGAGGTCTTTAGTCCAGCCATATTTTGACAAGACACCTCCCCCTAATAATGCCCCACACATAGAAATACTGTCCATGCAGTATTTAACTTGTGTTTTTTCTAAAATTTGATTTTCACTTTTTGGAGGTTCATTTGCTCCTCTGACACTCTTTCAGCTTCAATCTTACTCGATCTAGCTTTCCCAAGGCTCGATCTAGCTCTATTCGCCCCACCAGAGGGCTCTCTAAGACACTTCGGTCTTAGTGTTAGCTCCGGTCTTGCTCAATCGTGCTTGCTGAAGGCGCGATCAAGCTTTAGTTAGCTTCTCGTACTTTCTCTTGGCCTCTCTAGGAGGACCAGACAGACCTCTCGGTCTATCGTTTAGCTTCAGTCCTGCTCGATCTAGCTTTCCCAAGGCTCGATCTAGCTCTATTCGCCCCGCTAGAGGGCTCTCTAAGACCCCTCGGTCTTAGTGTTAGCTCCGGTACAGCTCGGTCGTGCTTGCTGAAGGCCCGATCAAGCTTTAGTTGGCTTCTCGTACTTTCTCTTGGCCTCTCTAGGAGGACCAGACAGACCTCTCGGTCTCTTGCTTAGCTTCAGTCCTGCTCGATCTAGCTTGCCCAAGGCTTGATCAAGCTCTATTCGCCCCGCTAGAGGGCTCTCTAAGACCCCTCGGTCTTAGTGTTAGCTCCGGTACAGCTCGGTCGTGCTTGCTGAAGGCCCGATCAAGCTTTAGTTAGCTTCTCGTTTTTTCTCTTGGCCTCTCTAGGAGGACCAGACAGACCTCTCGGTCTATCGTTTAGCTTCAGTCCTGCTCGATCTAGCTTTCCCAAGGCTCGATCTAGCTCTATTCGCCCCGCTAGAGGGCTCTCTAAGACCCCTCGGTCTTAGTGTTAGCTCCGGTACAGCTCGGTCGTGCTTGCTGAAGGCCCGATCAAGCTTTAGTTGGCTTCTCGTACTTTCTCTTGGCCTCTCTAGGAGGACCAGACAGACCTCTCGGTCTATCCTTTAGCTTCAGTCCTGCTCGATCTAGCTTTCCCAAGGCTCGATCTAGCTCTATTCGCCCCGCTAGAGGGCTCTCTAAGACCCCTCGGTCTTAGTGTTATCTCCTGTAATGCCTAACCAAGCTTACTACAGGCCTTGGTCAGGTCTTTATCGGTCACCGATTAGTAACAGACCGATCATAGGGCCTTCCACCCTATCTGGGTTGAGGTCTTTAGTCCAGCCATATTTTGACAAGACACCTCCCCCTAATAATGCCCCACACATAGAATTACTGTTTATGCAGCTTTTCACTTGTGAAATTTTTAATTTTCGCAATTATTATAGAATAAGTGTTTGCGCAGCTTTTCATAGGTCGAGCTCTAGCTAGCTAGCTCAAGCTAGCTAGCTAGCTCAAGCTCAAGCTATCTAGCTCAAGCTCAAGCCAGCTAGCTCAAGCTCAAGCTAGCTAGCTAGCTCAAGCTCAAGCTAGCTAGCTAGCTCAAGCTCAAGCTAGCTAGCTCAAGCTCAAGCTAGCTAGCTCAAGCTCAAGCTAGCTAGCTAGCTCAAGCTCAAGCTCAAGCTAGCTAGCTCAAGCTCAAGCTCAAGCTAGCTAGCTAGCTCAAGCTCAAGCTAGCTAGCTAGCTCAAGCTCAAGCTAGCTAGCTAGCTCAAGCTCAAGCTAGCTAGCTCAAGCTCAAGCTCAAGCTCAAGCTAGCTAGCTAGCTCAAGCTAGCTAGCTAGCTCAAGCTCAAGCTAGCTAGCTAGCTCAAGTTCAAGCTAGCTAGCTAGCTCAAGCTCAAGCTAGCTAGCTAGCTCAAGCTCAAGCTAGCTAGCTCAAGCTCAAGCTAGCTAGCTCAAGCTCAAGCTAGCTAGCTAGCTCAAGCTCAAGCTCAAGCTAGCTAGCTCAAGCTCAAGCTCAAGCTAGCTAGCTAGCTCAAGCTCAAGCTAGCTAGCTAGCTCAAGCTCAAGCTCAAGCTAGCTAGCTAGCTCAAGTTCAAGCTAGCTAGCTAGCTCAAGCTCAAGCTAGCTAGCTCAAGCTCAAGCTAGCTAGCTCAAGCTCAAGCCAGCTAGCTCAAGCTCAAGCTCAAGCTAGCTAGCTAGCTCAAGCACAAGCTAGCTAGCTAGCTCAATCTCAAGCTAGCTAGCTCAAGCTCAAGCTAGCTAGCTCAAGCTCAAGCTAGCTAGCTAGCTCAAGCTCAAGCTCAAGCTAGCTAGCTCAAGCTCAAGCTCAAGCTAGCTAGCTAGCTCAAGCTCAAGCTAGCTAGCTAGCTCAAGCTCAAGCTCAAGCTAGCTAGCTCAAGCTCAAGCTCAAGCTAGCTAGCTAGCTCAAGCTCAAGCTGGCTAGCTAGCTCAAGCTCAAGCTAGCTAGCTAGCTCAAGCTCAAGCTAGCTAGCTCAAGCTCAAGCTCAAGCTCAAGCTAGCTAGCTAGCTCAAGCTAGCTAGCTAGCTCAAGCTCAAGCTAGCTAGCTAGCTCAAGTTCAAGCTAGCTAGCTAGCTCAAGCTCAAGCTAGCTAGCTAGCTAGCTCAAGCTCAAGCTAGCTAGCTCAAGCTCAAGCTAGCTAGCTCAAGCTCAAGCTAGCTAGCTAGCTCAAGCTCAAGCTCAAGCTAGCTAGCTCAAGCTCAAGCTCAAGCTAGCTAGCTAGCTCAAGCTCAAGCTAGCTAGCTAGCTCAAGCTCAAGCTAGCTAGCTAGCTCAAGTTCAAGCTAGCTAGCTAGCTCAAGCTCAAGCTAGCTAGCTCAAGCTCAAGCTAGCTAGCTCAAACTCAAGCTAGCTAGCTAGCTCAAGTTCAAGCTAGCTAGCTAGCTCAAGCTCAAGCTAGCTAGCTAGCTCAAGCTCAAGCTAGCTAGCTCAAGCTCAAGCTAGCTAGCTCAAGCTCCAGCTAGCTAGCTAGCTCAAGCTCAAGCTCAAGCTAGCTAGCTCAAGCTCAAGCTCAAGCTAGCTAGCTAGCTCAAGCTCAAGCTAGCTAGCTAGCTCAAGCTCAAGCTAGCTAGCTAGCTCAAGTTCAAGCTAGCTAGCTAGCTCAAGCTCAAGCTAGCTAGCTCAAGCTCAAGCTAGCTAGCTCAAGCTCAAGCCAGCTAGCTCAAGCTCAAGCTCAAGCTAGCTAGCTAGCTCAAGCACAAGCTTGCTAGCTAGCTCAAGCTCAAGCTAGCTAGCTCAAGCTCAAGCTAGCTAGCTCAAGCTCAAGCTAGCTAGCTCAAGCTCAAGCTCAAGCTAGCTAGCTAGCTCAAGCACAAGCTTGCTAGCTAGCTCAAGCTCAAGCTAGCTAGCTCAAGCTCAAGCTAGCTAGCTCAAGCTCAAGCTAGCTAGCTAGCTCAAGCTCAAGCTCAAGCTAGCTAGCTCAAGCTCAAGCTCAAGCTAGCTAGCTGGCTCAAGCTCAAGCTAGCTAGCTAGCTCAAGCTCAAGCTAGCTAGCTAGCTCAAGCTCAAGCTAGCTAGCTCAAGCTCAAGCTCAAGCTAGCTAGCTAGCTCAAGCTAGCTAGCTAGCTCAAGCTCAAGCTAGCTAGCTAGCTCAAGTTCAAGCTAGCTAGCTAGCTCAAGCTCAAGCTAGCTAGCTAGCTCAAGCTCAAGCTAGCTAGCTCAAGCTCAAGCTAGCTAGCTCAAGCTCAAGCTAGCTAGCTAGCTCAAGCTCAAGCTCAAGCTAGCTAGCTCAAGCTCAAGCTCAAGCTAGCTAGCTAGCTCAAGCTCAAGCTAGCTAGCTAGCTCAAGCTCAAGCTAGCTAGCTAGCTCAAGTTCAAGCTAGCTAGCTAGCTCAAGCTCAAGCTAGCTAGCTCAAGCTCAAGCTAGCTAGCTCAAGCTCAAGCCAGCTAGCTCAAGCTCAAGCTCAAGCTAGCTAGCTAGCTCAAGCACAAGCTAGCTAGCTAGCTCAAGCTCAAGCTAGCTAGCTCAAGCTCAAGCTAGCTAGCTCAAGCTCAAGCTAGCTAGCTAGCTCAAGCTCAAGCTCAAGCTAGCTAGCTCAAGCTCAAGCTCAAGCTAGCTAGCTAGCTCAAGCTCAAGCTAGCTAGCTAGCTCAAGCTCAAGCTAGCTAGCTCAAGCTCAAGCTCAAGCTAGCTAGCTAGCTCAAGCTCAAGCTAGCTAGCTAGCTCAAGCTCAAGCTAGCTAGCTAGCTCAAGCTCAAGCTAGCTAGCTCAAGCTCAAGCTCAAGCTCAAGCTAGCTAGCTAGCTCAAGCTAGCTAGCTAGCTCAAGCTCAAGCTAGCTAGCTAGCTCAAGTTCAAGCTAGCTAGCTAGCTCAAGCTCAAGCTAGCTAGCTAGCTCAAGCTCAAGCTAGCTAGCTCAAGCTCAAGCTAGCTAGCTCAAGCTCAAGCTAGCTAGCTAGCTCAAGCTCAAGCTCAAGCTAGCTAGCTCAAGCTCAAGCTCAAGCTAGCTAGCTAGCTCAAGCTCAAGCTAGCTAGCTAGCTCAAGCTCAAGCTAGCTAGCTAGCTCAAGTTCAAGCTAGCTAGCTAGCTCAAGCTCAAGCTAGCTAGCTCAAGCTCAAGCTAGCTAGCTCAAACTCAAGCTAGCTAGCTAGCTCAAGTTCAAGCTAGCTAGCTAGCTCAAGCTCAAGCTAGCTAGCTAGCTCAAGCTCAAGCTAGCTAGCTCAAGCTCAAGCTAGCTAGCTCAAGCTCAAGCTAGCTAGCTAGCTCAAGCTCAAGCTCAAGCTAGCTAGCTCAAGCTCAAGCTCAAGCTAGCTAGCTAGCTCAAGCTCAAGCTAGCTAGCTAGCTCAAGCTCAAGCTAGCTAGCTAGCTCAAGTTCAAGCTAGCTAGCTAGCTCAAGCTCAAGCTAGCTAGCTCAAGCTCAAGCTAGCTAGCTCAAGCTCAAGCCAGCTAGCTCAAGCTCAAGCTCAAGCTAGCTAGCTAGCTCAAGCACAAGCTTGCTAGCTAGCTCAAGCTCAAGCTAGCTAGCTCAAGCTCAAGCTAGCTAGCTCAAGCTCAAGCTAGCTAGCTCAAGCTCAAGCTCAAGCTAGCTAGCTAGCTCAAGCACAAGCTTGCTAGCTAGCTCAAGCTCAAGCTAGCTAGCTCAAGCTCAAGCTAGCTAGCTCAAGCTCAAGCTAGCTAGCTAGCTCAAGCTCAAGCTCAAGCTAGCTAGCTCAAGCTCAAGCTCAAGCTAGCTAGCTAGCTCAAGCTCAAGCTAGCTAGCTAGCTCAAGCTCAAGCTAGCTAGCTAGCTCAAGCTCAAGCTAGCTAGCTCAAGCTCAAGCTCAAGCTAGCTAGCTAGCTCAAGCTAGCTAGCTAGCTCAAGCTCAAGCTAGCTAGCTAGCTCAAGTTCAAGCTAGCTAGCTAGCTCAAGCTCAAGCTAGCTAGCTAGCTCAAGCTCAAGCTATCTAGCTCAAGCTCAAGCTAGCTAGCTCAAGCTCAAGCTAGCTAGCTAGCTCAAGCTCAAGCTCAAGCTAGCTAGCTCAAGCTCAAGCTCAAGCTAGCTAGCTAGCTCAAGCTCAAGCTAGCTAGCTAGCTCAAGCTCAAGCTAGCTAGCTAGCTCAAGTTCAAGCTAGCTAGCTAGCTCAAGCTCAAGCTAGCTAGCTCAAGCTCAAGCTAGCTAGCTCAAGCTCAAGCCAGCTAGCTCAAGCTCAAGCTCAAGCTAGCTAGCTAGCTCAAGCTCAAGCTCAAGCTCAAGCTAGCTAGCTAGCTCAAGTTCAAGCTAGCTAGCTAGCTCAAGCTCAAGCTAGCTAGCTCAAGCTCAAGCTAGCTAGCTCAAGCTCAAGCCAGCTAGCTCAAGCTCAAGCTCAAGCTAGCTAGCTAGCTCAAGCTCAAGCTAGCTAGCTCAAGCTCAAGCTAGCTAGCTAGCTAGCTCAAGCTCAAGCTCAAGCTAGCTAGCTCAAGCTCAAGCTCAAGCTAGCTAGCTCAAGCTCAAGCTCAAGCTAGCTAGCTCAAGCTCAAGCTCAAGCTAGCTAGCTCAAGCCCAAGCTCAAGCTAGCTAGCTAGCTCAAGCTCAAGCTAGCTAGCTCAAGCTCAAGCTCAAGCTCAAGCTAGCTAGCTAGCTAGCTCAAGCTCAAGCTCAAGCTAGCTAGCTAGCTCAAGCTCAAGCTAGCTAGCTCAAGCTCAAGCTAGCTAGCTAGCTCAAGTTCAAGCTAGCTAGCTAGCTCAAGCTCAAGCTAGCTAGCTAGCTCAAGCTCAAGCTAGCTAGCTCAAGCTCAAGCTAGCTAGCTCAAGCTCAAGCTAGCTAGCTAGCTCAAGCTCAAGCTCAAGCTAGCTAGCTCAAGCTCAAGCTCAAGCTAGCTAGCTAGCTCAAGCTCAAGCTAGCTAGCTAGCTCAAGCTCAAGCTAGCTAGCTAGCTCAAGTTCAAGCTAGCTAGCTAGCTCAAGCTCAAGCTAGCTAGCTCAAGCTCAAGCTAGCTAGCTCAAACTCAAGCTAGCTAGCTAGCTCAAGTTCAAGCTAGCTAGCTAGCTCAAGCTCAAGCTAGCTAGCTAGCTCAAGCTCAAGCTAGCTAGCTCAAGCTCAAGCTAGCTAGCTCAAGCTCAAGCTAGCTAGCTAGCTCAAGCTCAAGCTCAAGCTAGCTAGCTCAAGCTCAAGCTCAAGCTAGCTAGCTAGCTCAAGCTCAAGCTAGCTAGCTAGCTCAAGCTCAAGCTAGCTAGCTAGCTCAAGTTCAAGCTAGCTAGCTAGGTCAAGCTCAAGCTAGCTAGCTCAAGCTCAAGCTAGCTAGCTCAAGCTCAAGCCAGCTAGCTCAAGCTCAAGCTCAAGCTAGCTAGCTAGCTCAAGCACAAGCTTGCTAGCTAGCTCAAGCTCAAGCTAGCTAGCTCAAGCTCAAGCTAGCTAGCTCAAGCTCAAGCTAGCTAGCTCAAGCTCAAGCTCAAGCTAGCTAGCTAGCTCAAGCACAAGCTTGCTAGCTAGCTCAAGCTCAAGCTAGCTAGCTCAAGCTCAAGCTAGCTAGCTCAAGCTCAAGCTAGCTAGCTAGCTCAAGCTCAAGCTCAAGCTAGCTAGCTCAAGCTCAAGCTCAAGCTAGCTAGCTAGCTCAAGCTCAAGCTAGCTAGCTAGCTCAAGCTCAAGCTAGCTAGCTAGCTCAAGCTCAAGCTAGCTAGCTCAAGCTCAAGCTCAAGCTAGCTAGCTAGCTCAAGCTAGCTAGCTAGCTCAAGCTCAAGCTAGCTAGCTAGCTCAAGTTCAAGCTAGCTAGCTAGCTCAAGCTCAAGCTAGCTAGCTAGCTCAAGCTCAAGCTAGCTAGCTCAAGCTCAAGCTAGCTAGCTCAAGCTCAAGCTAGCTAGCTAGCTCAAGCTCAAGCTCAAGCTAGCTAGCTCAAGCTCAAGCTCAAGCTAGCTAGCTAGCTCAAGCTCAAGCTAGCTAGCTAGCTCAAGCTCAAGCTAGCTAGCTAGCTCAAGTTCAAGCTAGCTAGCTAGCTCAAGCTCAAGCTAGCTAGCTCAAGCTCAAGCTAGCTAGCTCAAGCTCAAGCCAGCTAGCTCAAGCTCAAGCTCAAGCTAGCTAGCTAGCTCAAGCTCAAGCTCAAGCTAGCTAGCTAGCTCAAGTTCAAGCTAGCTAGCTAGCTCAAGCTCAAGCTAGCTAGCTCAAGCTCAAGCTAGCTAGCTCAAGCTCAAGCCAGCTAGCTCAAGCTCAATCTCAAGCTAGCTAGCTAGCTCAAGCTCAAGCTAGCTAGCTCAAGCTCAAGCTAGCTAGCTAGCTAGCTCAAGCTCAAGCTCAAGCTAGCTAGCTCAAGCTCAAGCTCAAGCTAGCTAGCTCAAGCTCAAGCTCAAGCTAGCTAGCTCAAGCTCAAGCTCAAGCTAGCTAGCTCAAGCTCAAGCTCAAGCTAGCTAGCTAGCTCAAGCTCAAGCTAGCTAGCTCAAGCTCAAGCTCAAGCTCAAGCTAGCTAGCTAGCTAGCTCAAGCTCAAGCTCAAGCTAGCTAGCTAGCTCAAGCTCAAGCTAGCTAGCTCAAGCTCAAGCCAGCTAGCTCAAGCTCAAGCTCAAGCTAGCTAGCTAGCTCAAGCTCAAGCTAGCTAGCTCAAGCTCAAGCCAGCTAGCTCAAGCTCAAGCTCAAGCTCAAGCTAGCTAGCTAGCTCAAGCTCAAGCTAGATAGCTAGCTCAAGCTAGCTAGCTAGCTCAAGCTCAAGCTCAAGCTAGCTAGCTAGCTAGCTCAAGCTCAAGCTAGCTAGCTCAAGCTCAAGCCAGCTAGCTCAAGCTCAAGCTCAAGCTAGCTAGCTAGCTCAAGCTCAAGCTAGCTAGCTCAAGCTCAAGCTCAAGCGAGCTAGCTAGCTCAAGCTCAAGCTAGCTAGCTAGCTCAAGCTCAAGCTAGCTAACTCAAGCTAACTCAGCTAGCTCAAGCTAACTCAAGCTAGCTAAAGCTAACTCAAGCTAACTCAAGCTAACTCAAGCTAACTCAAGCTAGCTAAAGCTAACTCAAGCTAACTCAAGCTAACCCGAGCTAACTCAAGCTAGCTCAAGCTAACCCAAGCTAGCTAAAGCTAACTCAAGCTAACTCAAGCTAATTCAAGCTAACTCAAGCTAACTCAAGCTAACTCAAGCTAACTCAAGCTAGCTAAAGCTAACTCAAGCTAACTCAAGCTAACTCAAGCTAACCCGAGCTAACTCAAGCTAACTGAAGGTAGCTAAAGCTAGTTCAAGCTAACTCAAGCTAGCTAAAGCTAAGACAAGCTAACTCAAGCTAACTCAAGCTAACTCAAGCTAACTCAAGCTAACTCAAGCTAGTTCAAGCTAACTCAAGCTAACTCAAGCTAACTCAAGCTAGCTAAAGCTAACTCAAGCTAACTCAAGCTAACTCAAGCTAACCCGAGCTAACTCAAGCTAACTCAAGGTAGCTAAAGCTAGTTCAAGCTAACTCAAGCTAGCTAAAGCTAAGACAAGCTAACTCAAGCTAACTCAAGCTAACTCAAGCTAACTCAAGCTAACTCAAGCTAGTTCAAGCTAACTCAAGCTAGCTAAAGCTAACTCAAGCTAACTCAAGCTAACTCAAGCTAGCTCAAGCTAACTCAAGCTAGTTCAAGCTAACTCAAGCTAGCTAAAGCTAACTCAAGCTAACTCAAGCTAACTCAAGCTAACTCAAGCTAGCTAAAGCTAACTCAAGCTAACTCAAGCTAACCCGAGCTAACTCAAGCTAGCTCAAGCTAACCCAAGCTAGCTAAAGCTAACTCAAGCTAACTCAAGCTAATTCAAGCTAACTCAAGCTAACTCAAGCTAACTCAAGCTAACTCAAGCTAGCTAAAGCTAACTCAAGCTAACTCAAGCTAACTCAAGCTAACCCGAGCTAACTCAAGCTAACTCAAGGTAGCTAAAGCTAGTTCAAGCTAACTCAAGCTAGCTAAAGCTAAGACAAGCTAACTCAAGCTAACTCAAGCTAACTCAAGCTAACTCAAGCTAACTCAAGCTAACTCAAGCTAGCTAAAGCTAACTCAAGCTAACTCAAGCTAACTCAAGCTAACCCGAGCTAACTCAAGCTAACTCAAGGTAGCTAAAGCTAGTTCAAGCTAACTCAAGCTAGCTAAAGCTAAGACAAGCTAACTCAAGCTAACTCAAGCTAACTCAAGCTAACTCAAGCTAACTAAAGCTAGTTCAAGCTAACTCAAGCTAGCTAAAGCTAACTCAAGCTAACTCAAGCTAACTCAAGCTAGCTCAAGCTAACTCAAGCTAGTTCAAGCTAACTCAAGCTAGCTAAAGCTAACTCAAGCTAACTCAAGCTAACTCAAGCTAACTCAAGCTAGCTAAAGCTAACTCAAGCTAACTCAAGCTAACCCGAGCTAACTCAAGCTAGCTCAAGCTAACCCAAGCTAGCTAAAAGCTAACTCAAGCTAACTCAAGCTAATTCAAGCTAACTCAAGCTAACTCAAGCTAACTCAAGCTAACTCAAGCTAGCTAAAGCTAACTCAAGCTAACTCAAGCTAACTCAAGCTAACCCGAGCTAACTCAAGCTAACTCAAGGTAGCTAAAGCTAGTTCAAGCTAACTCAAGCTAGCTAAAGCTAAGACAAGCTAACTCAAGCTAACTCAAGCTAACTCAAGCTAACTCAAGCTAACTCAAGCTAACTCAAGCTAGTTCAAGCTAACTCAAGCTAACTCAAGCTAACTCAAGCTAGCTAAAGCTAACTCAAGCTAACTCAAGCTAACTCAAGCTAACCCGAGCTAACTCAAGCTAACTCAAGGTAGCTAAAGCTAGTTCAAGCTAGCTCAAGCTAGCTAAAGCTAAGACAAGCTAACTCAAGCTAACTCAAGCTAACTCAAGCTAACTCAAGCTAGTTCAAGCTAACTCAAGCTAGCTAAAGCTAACTCAAGCTAACTCAAGCTAACTCAAGCTAGCTCAAGCTAACTCAAGCTAGTTCAAGCTAACTCAAGCTAGCTAAAGCTAACTCAAGCTAACTCAAGCTAACTCAAGCTAGCTCAAGCTAACTCAAGCTAACTCAAGCTAACTCAAGCTAACCCGAGCTAACTCAAGCTAACTCAAGGTAGCTAAAGCTAGTTCAAGCTAGCTCAAGCTAGCTAAAGCTAAGACAAGCTAACTCAAGCTAACTCAAGCTAACTCAAGCTAACTCAAGCTAGTTCAAGCTAACTCAAGCTAGCTAAAGCTAACTCAAGCTAACTCAAGCTAACTCAAGCTAGCTCAAGCTAACTCAAGCTAGTTCAAGCTAACTCAAGCTAGCTAAAGCTAAACTCAAGCTAACTCAAGCTAACTCAAGCTAGCTCAAGCTAACTCAAGCTAGTTCAAGCTAACTCAAGCTAGCTAAAGCTAACTCAAGCTAACTCAAGCTAACTCAAGCTAACTCAAGCTAGCTAAAGCTAAACTCAAGCTAACTCAAGCTAACCCGAGCTAACTCAAGCTAGCTCAAGCTAACCCAAGCTAGCTAAAGCTAACTCAAGCTAACTCAAGCTAATTCAAGCTAACTCAAGCTAACTCAAGCTAACTCAAGCTAACTCAAGCTAGCTAAAGCTAACTCAAGCTAACTCAAGCTAACTCAAGCTAACCCGAGCTAACTCAAGCTAACTCAAGGTAGCTAAAGCTAGTTCAAGCTAACTCAAGCTAGCTAAAGCTAAGACAAGCTAACTCAAGCTAACTCAAGCTAACTCAAGCTAACTCAAGCTAACTCAAGCTAGTTCAAGCTAACTCAAGCTAACTCAAGCTAACTCAAGCTAGCTAAAGCTAACTCAAGCTAACTCAAGCTAACTCAAGCTAACCCGAGCTAACTCAAGCTAACTCAAGGTAGCTAAAGCTAGTTCAAGCTAGCTCAAGCTAGCTAAAGCTAAGACAAGCTAACTCAAGCTAACTCAAGCTAACTCAAGCTAGTTCAAGCTAACTCAAGCTAGCTAAAGCTAACTCAAGCTAACTCAAGCTAACTCAAGCTAGCTCAAGCTAACTCAAGCTAGTTCAAGCTAACTCAAGCTAGCTAAAGCTAACTCAAGCTAACTCAAGCTAACTCAAGCTAACTCAAGCTAGCTAAAGCTAACTCAAGCTAACTCAAGCTAACCCGAGCTAACTCAAGCTAGCTCAAGCTAACCCAAGCTAGCTAAAGCTAACTCAAGCTAACTCAAGCTAATTCAAGCTAACTCAAGCT
>NW_027453653.1:0-34753 GCF_964194025.1 Convolutriloba macropyga | reverse complement strand
ATTTTAAAAATAGGTCTTTTTCGTCGGGTCAAGGAGTTGTCCAAAGTGAACCAAACTGAGTATTGAGTATACCATGGGTGCCTAGAGTCTAAAACAGAAACAATTTTTGGTATAGCTTGCCTAGGAAAAAAGTTAGCTTTTCATACGGAAATTTGCGATTAATTCCAATATTTAATTTTCAAATATAGTATTTTTTATCGGGTCAAGGAGTTTTACAAAGTGAACCAAAGTGGGTATGGAGTATCCCCATGTGTACCTAGAGTGTAATGCAAAAGGAATTTTTGCTATAGCTTTGCTAGGAAAAAAGTTAGGTTTTCATACGGAATGTGGCGAATTTCGCGAATAACGAATTTTAAAAATAGGTCTTTTTCGTCGGGTCTCGGGTCAAGGAGTTGTCCAAAGTGAACCAAACTGGGCATTGAGTATACCATGTGTGCCGAGATTCTAAAACAGAAAGAATTTTTGGTTTAGCTTGCCTAGGAAAAAAGTTAGTTTTTCATTCGGAAATTTGCTATTATTTCAAATAAGTATTTTTAAAAATAGGTCTTTTTCGTCGGGTCAAGGAGTTGTCCAAAGTGAACCAAACTGAGTACTGAGTATACCATGGTTGCCTAGAGTCTAAATCAAAAGAATTTTTGCTATAGCTTGTCTAGGAAAAAAGTTAGCTTTTCGTACGTTAATTTCCGATTAATTCGAATAATTAATTTTAAATAATTTTTAAAAATAGGTCTTTTTGATTAGGTCAAGGAGTTGTCCAAATCGAACCAAACTCGGTATGGAGTATTCCATGTGTACCTAGAGTGTAAAGCAAAAAGAATTTTTGCTATAGCTTTTCTAAGAAAAAAGTTAGTTTTTCATACGGAAATTTGCAATTTTTGCGAATAAAGAATTTTAACTACAGTTTTTTTTATTGGGTCTTAGAGTTGTCGAAATCAAACCACAGTTGGCATGGAGTATCCCATGTCTACCTAGAATGTAATGCAAAAGGAATTTTTGCTATAGTTTTTCTAGGAAAAAAGTTTTCATACTGAAATCTGCGAACTTCGCGAATAACGAATTTTAAAAATAGGTCTTTTTCGTCGGGTCAAGGAGTTGTCCAAAGTGAACCAAACTGAGTACTGAGTTTACCATGGGTGCCTAGATTCTAAAACAGAAAGAATTTTTGGTATAGCTTGCCTAGGAAAAAAGTTAGTTTTTCATTCGGAAATTTGCTATTATTTCAAATAAGTAATTTTAAAAATAGGTCTTTTTCGTCGGGTCAAGGAGTTGTCCAAAGTGAACCAAACTGAGTACTGAGTATACCGTGGGTGCCTAGAGTCTAAAACAAAAAGAATTTTTGCTATAGCTTGTTTAGAAAAAAAGTTAGCTTTTCGTACGTTAATTTCCGATTAATTCGAATAATTAGTTTTAAATATTTTTTAAAAATAGGTCTTTTTGATTAGGTCAAGAATTGTCCAAATCGAACCAAACTCGGTATGGAGTATCCCATGTGTACCTAGAGTGTAATGCAAAAGGAATTTTTGCTATAGCTTTTCTAAGAAAAAAGTTAGTTTTTCATACGGAAATTTGCAATTTTTGCGAATAACGAATTTTAACTACAGTTTTTTTTATTGGGTCTTAGAGTTGTCGAAATCAAACCACAGTTGGCATGGACTATTCCATGTCTACCTAGAGTGTAATGCAAAAGGAATTTTTGCTATAGTTTTTCTAGGAAAAAAAGTTAGGTTTTCATACTGAAATCTGCGAACTTCGCGAATAACGAATTTTAAAAATAGGTCTTTTTCGTCGGGTCAAGGAGTTTTCCAAAGTGAACCAAACTCGGTATTGAGTATACCATGGGTGCCTAGAGTCTAAAACAGAAAGAATTTTTGGTATAGCTTGCCTAGGAAAAAGTTAGTTTTTCATACGGAAATTTGCTATTATTTCAAATAAATTGCAATTATTGAATTTTAAAAATTGATCTATTTCGTCGGATCAAGGAGTTGTCCAAATCGAACCAAACTCGGTATGGAGTATCCCATGTGTACCTAAAGCGTATTACAAAAAGGAATTTTTGCTATAGCTTTTCTAGGAAAAAAGTTAGGTTTTCATACGGTAATTTGCGAATTTCGCGAATAACGAATTTTAAAAATAGGTCTTTTTCGTCGGGTCAAGGAGTTGTCCAAAGTGAACCAAACTGGGTATTGAGTATACCATGGATGCCTAGAGTCTAAAACAGAAAGAATTTTTGGTATAGCTTGCCTAGGAAAAAGGTTAGTTTTTCATTCGGAAATTTGCTTTTATTTCAAATAAGTAATTTTAAAAATAGGTCTTTTTCGTCGGGTCAAGGAGTTGTCCAAAGTGAACCAAACTGAGTATTGAGTATACCATGGGTGCCTAGAGTCTAAAACAGAGAGGAGAGATTTTTTGGTATAGCTTGCCTAGGAAAAAAGTTAGCTTTTCATACGGAAATTTGCGATCATTTCCAATATTTAATTTTCAAATATAGTATTTTTTATCGGTTCAGGGAGTTGTACAAAGTGAACCAAAGTGGGTATGGAGTATCCCATGTGTACCTAGAGTGTAATGCAAAAGGAATTTTTGCTATGCCTTGGCTAGGAAAAAAGTTAGGTTTTCATACGGAAAATGGCGAGTTTCGCGAATAAAGAATTTTAAAAATAGGTCTTTTTCGTCGGGTCAAGGAATTGTCCAAAGTGAACCAAACTGGGTATTGAGTATACCATGGGTGCCTGGAGTCTAAAACAGAAAGAATTTTTGGTATAGCTTGCCTAGGAAAGAAGTTAGTTTTTCATACGGAAATTTGCTATTATTTCAAGTAAATTGCAATTATTGAATTTTAAAAATTGGTCTATTTCGTCGGAACAAGGAGTTGTCCAAATCAAACCAAACTCGGAATGGAGTATCCCATGTGTACCTAAAGCGTATTGCAAAACGAATTTTTGCTATAGCTTTTCTAGGAAAAAAGTTATGTTTTCATACGGAAATTTGCGAATTTCGCGAATAACGAATTTTAAAAATAGGTCTTTTTCGTCGGGTCAAGGAGTTGTCCAAAGTGAACCAAACTGGGCATTGAGTATACCATGGGTGCCTAGAGTCTAAAACAGAAAAAATTTTTGGTATAGCTTGCCTAGGAAAAAGGTTAGTTTTTCATTCGGAAATTTGCTTTTATTTCAAATAAGTAATTTTAAAAATAGGTCTTTTTCGTCGGGTCAAGGAGTTGTCCAAAGTGAACCAAATTGAGTATTGAGTATACCATGGGTGCCTAGAGTCTAAAACAGAGAGGAGAGATTTTTTGGTATAGCTTGCCTAGGAAAAAAGTTAGCTTTTCATACGGAAATTTGCGATTATTTCCAATATTTAATTTTCAAATATAGTATTTTTTATCGGTTCAGGGAGTTGTACAAAGTGAACCAAAGTGGGTATGGAGTATCCCATGTGTACCTAGAGTGTAATGCAAAAGGAATTTTTGCTATGCCTTGGCTAGGAAAAAAGTTAGGTTTTCATACGGAAAATGGCGAGTTTCGCGAATAAAGAATTTTAAAAATAGGTCTTTTTCGTCGGGTCAAGGAATTGTCCAAAGTGAACCAAACTGGGTATTGAGTATACCATGGGTGCCTGGAGTCTAAAACAGAAAGAATTTTTGGTATAGCTTGCCTAGGAAAAAAGTTAGTTTTTCATACGGAAATTTGCTATTATTTCAAGTAAATTGCAATTATTGAATTTTAAAAATTGGTCTATTTCGTCGGAACAAGGAGTTGTCCAAATCAAACCAAACTCGGAATGGAGTATCCCATGTGTACCTAAAGCGTATTGCAAAACGAATTTTTGCTATAGCTTTTCTAGGAAAAAAGTTATGTTTTCATACGGAAATTTGCGAATTTCGCGAATAACGAATTTTAAAAATAGGTCTTTTTCGTTTTTCGTCGGGTCAAGGAAGTGTCCAAAGTGAACCAAACTGGGCATTGAGTATACCATGGGTGCCTAGAGTCTAAAACAGAAAAAATTTTTGGTATAGCTTGCCTAGGAAAAAAGTTAGTTTTTCATTCGGAAATTTGCTATTATTTCAAATAAGTAATTTTAAAAATAGGTCTTTTTCGTCGGGTCAAGGAGTTGTCCAAAGTGAACCAAACTGAGTACTGAGTTTACCATGGGTGCCTAGATTCTAAAACAGAAAGAATTTTTGGTATAGCTTGCCTAGGAAAAAAGTTAGTTCTTCATTCGGAAATTTGCTATTATTTCAAATAAGTAATTTTAAAAATAGGTCTTTTTCGTCGGGTCAAGGAGTTGTCCAAAGTGAACCAAACTGAGTACTGAAAATACCATGGTTGCCTAGAGTCTAAAACAAAAAGAATTTCTGCTATAGCTTGTCTAGGAAAAAAGTTAGCTTTTCGTACGTTAATTTCCGATTAATTCGAATAATTAATTTTTAATAATTTTTAAAAATAGGTCTTTTTGATTAGGTCAAGGAGTTGTCCAAATCGAACCAAACTCGGTATGGAGTATCCCATGTGTACCTAGAGTGTAATGCAAAAGGAATTTTTGCTATAGCTTTTCTGAGAAAAAAGTTAGTTTTTCATACGGAAATTTGCAATTTTTGCGAATAACGAATTTTAACTACAGTTTTTTTTATTGGGTCTTAGAGTTGTCGAAAACAAACCACAGTTGGCATGGAGTATTCCATGTCTACCTAGAGTGTAATGCAAAAAGAATTTTTGCTATAGTTTTTCTAGGAAAAAAAGTTAGGTTTTCATACTGAAATCTGCGAACTTCGCGAATAACGAATTTTAAAAATAGGTCTTTTTCGTCGGGTCAAGGAGTTGTCCGAAGTGAACCAAACTGAGTATTGAGTTTACCATGGGTGCCTAGATTCTAAAACAGAAAGAATTTTTGGTATAGCTTGCCTAGGAAAAAAGTTAGCTTTTCATACGGAAATTTGCGATTATTTCCAATATTTAATTTTCAAATATAGTATTTTTTATCGGGTCAGGGAGTTGTACAAAGTGAACCAAAGTGGGTATGGAGTATCCCATGTGTACCTAGAGTGTAATGCAAAAAGAATTTTTGCTATGCCTTGGCTAGGAAAAAAGTTAGGTTTTCATACGGAAATTGGCGAGTTTCGCGAATAAAGAATTTTAAAAATTGGTCTTTTTCGTCGGGTCAAGGAGTTGTCCAAAGTGAACCAAACTGGGTATTGAGTATACCATGGGTGCCTGGAGTCTAAAACAGAAAGAATTTTTGGTATAGCTTGCCTAGGAAAAAAGTTAGTTTTTCATACGGAAATTTGCTATTATTTCAAGTAAATTGCAATGATTGAATTTTAAAAATTGGTCTATTTCGTCGGAACAAGGAGTTGTCCAAATCGAACCAAACTCGGAATGGAGTATCCCATGTGTACCTAAAGCGTATTGCAAAACGAATTTTTGCTATAGCTTTTCTAGGAAAAAAGTTATGTTTTCATACCGAAATTTGCGAATTTCGCGAATAACGAATTTAAAAAATAGGTCTTTTTCGTCGGGTCAAGGAGTTGTCCAAAGTGAACCAAACTGGGCATTGAGTATACCATGGGTGCCTAGAGTCTAAAACAGAAAGAATTTTTGGTATAGCTTGCCTAGGAAAAAAGTTAGTTTTTCATTCGGAAATTTGCTATTATTTCAAATAAGTAATTTTAAAAATAGGTCTTTTTCGTCGGGTCAAGGAGTTGTCCAAAGTGAACCAAACTGAGTACTGAGTTTACCATGGGTGCCTAGATTCTAAAACAGAAAGAATTTTTGGTATAGCTTGCCTAGGAAAAAAGTTAGTTCTTCATTCGGAAATTTGCTATTATTTCAAATAAGTAATTTTAAAAATAGGTCTTTTTCGTCGGGTCAAGGAGTTGTCCAAAGTGAACCAAACTGAGTACTGAGTATACCATGGTTGCCTAGAGTCTAAAACAAAAAGAATTTTTGCTATAGCTTGTCTAGGAAAAAAGTTAGCTCTTCGTACGTTAATTTCCGATTAGTTCGAATAATTAATTTTTAATAATTTTTAAAAATAGGTCTTTTTGATTAGGTCAAGGAGTTGTCCAAATCGAACCAAACTCGGTATGGAGTATCCCATGTGTACCTAGAGTGTAATGCAAAAGGAATTTTTGCTATAGCTTTTCTGAGAAAAAAGTTAGTTTTTCATACGGAAATTTGCAATTTTTGCGAATAACGAATTTTAACTACAGTTTTTTTTATTGGGTCTTAGAGTTGTCGAAAACAAACCACAGTTGGCATGGAGTATTCCATGTCTAGCTAGAGTGTAATGCAAAAAGAATTTTTGCTATAGTTTTTCTAGGAAAAAAGTTAGGTTTTCATACTGAAATCTGCGAACTTCGCGAAAAACGAATTTTAAAAATAGGTCTTTTTCGTCGGGTCAAGGAGTTGTCCAAAGTGAACCAAACTGAGTACTGAGTTTACAATGGGTGCCTAGATTCTAAAACAGAAAGAATTTTTGGTATAGCTTGCCTAGGAAAAAAGTTAGTTTTTCATTCGGAAATTTGCTATTATTTCAAATAAGTAATTTTAAAAATAGGTCTTTTTCGTCGGGTCAAGGAGTTGTCCAAAGTGAACCAAACTGAGTACTGAGTATACCATGGGTGCCTAGAGTCTAAAACAAAAAGAATTTTTGCTATAGCTTGTCTAGGAAAAAAATTAACTTTTCGTACGTTAATTTCCGATTAATTCGAATAATTAATTTTAAATAATTTTTAAAAATAGGTCTTTTTGATTAGGTCAAGAGTTGTCCAAATCGAACCAAACTCGACATGGAGTATCCCATGTGTACCTAGAGTGTAATGCAAAAGGAATTTTTGCTATAGTTTTTCTAGGAAAAAAGTTAGGTTTTCATACTGAAATCTGCGAACTTCGCGAATAACGAATTTTAAAAATAGGTCTTTTTCGTCGGGTCAAGGAGTTGTCCAAAGTGAACCAAACTGAGTACTGAGTTTACAATGGGTGCCTAGATTCTAAAACAGAAAGAATTTTTGTTATAGCTTGCCTAGGAAAAAAGTTAGTTCTTCATTCGGAAATTTGCTATTATTTCAAATAAGTAATTTTAAAGAATTTTTGCTATAGCTTGTTTAGAAAAAAAGTTAGCTTTTCGTACGTTAATTTCCGATTAATTCGAATAATTAATTTTAAACAATTTTTAAAAATAGGTCTTTTTGATTAGGTCAAGAGTTGTCCAAATCGAACCAAACTCGATATGGAGTATCCCATGTGTACCTAGAGTGTAATGCAAAAGGAATTTTTGCTATAGCTTTTCTAAGAAAAAAGTTAGTTTTTCATACGGAAATTTGCAATTTTTGCGAATAACGAATTTTAACTACAGTTTTTTTTTATTGGGTCTTAGAGTTGTCGAAATCAAACCACAGTTGGCATGGAGTATCCCGTGTGTACCTAGAGTGTAATGCAAAAGGAATTTTTGCTATAGTTTTTCTAGGAAAAAAGTTAGGTTTTCATACTGAAATCTGCGAACTTCGCGAATAACGAATTTTAAAAATAGGTCTTTTTCTTCGGGTCAAGGAGTTGTCCAAATCAAACTAAACTCGGTATGTAGTATCCCATGGGTACCTAGAGTGAAACACAAAAAGAATTTTTGCTATACCTTGTCTAGGAAAAAAGTTAGCTTTTCGTACGTTAATTTCTGATTAATTCGAATAATTAATTTTAAATAATTTTTAAAAATAGGTCTTTTTTGATTAGGTCAAGGAGTTGTCCAAATCGAACCAAAATCGGTATGGAGTATCCCATGTGTACCTAGAAAGTAATGCAAAAAGAATTTTTGCTATAGCTTTTCTAGAAAAAAGTTAGTTTTTCATACGGAAATTTGCAATTTTTGCGAATAACGAATTTTAACTACAGTTTTTTTTTATTGGGTCTTAGAGTTGTCAAAATCAAACCAAAGTTGGCATGGAGTATCCCATGTGTACCTAGTGTTTATGACAAAAAGAGTTTTTGTCATAGTTTGCCTAGGAAAAAAGTTAGTTTTTCATACGGAATGTTGCAAAAGCAATGAAATTACGTCAAAAATGGGTGGGACGCCTTTCGGGCGTCAAGATTTTTCGGTGTTCTCTCCCCCCTCCCTTCGCTCTTGCGCTCTCTCGCTCGTCTCTCGCTCGTCTTTTGCTCGTCTCTCGCTCGACTCTCGCTCGTCTCTCGCTCGTCTCTCGCTCGTCTTTCGCTCGTCTCTCGCTCGTCTCTCGCTCGTCTCTCGCTCGTCTCTTGCTCGTCTTGTTCTTCTGACGCTCGTCTCTCGCTTCGGTTGCCTTTTGGTTTGAGTTTGTCTATGCTTATGATGTGATGATATGTTCATGTTGATTTCAGCTTGCTTAAATGTGTTATTTAAAAAGTCTTAGCTCTTTAGAGGTGCACTTTTTCTCAACATTGGTAGGGAAACTCCTTAATAAAATTTGCTTTCCAGCAAAAAAGTTGTTTTCCTATTATTGTTGAGATCTTCATGCACCTCACGTTGCTAGAAAAGACTTTAAATATACGGACTTTGTGGAGTTGTCGAACCCTCTGCTCTTCATCTTCATTATGGAGCTGCTTTCTAGGTTGGTGCATTTAAGAGTGTAAAAATAAAAAAATTCCACCTTTATTCTGGCTTGCGAGGAAAGAGTGTAATAGTGAATTAATTCCACCTTTATTCCGATATATTTTACGGGGGAAAGAGTGTAAAGAGTGTAAAAAAAATATTTCCACTTTAATTCCGGCGTTATTAACTGGGGAAAAGAGTGTAAAGAGTGTAAAAATAAAAAAATTCCCCCCCCCCTAATTCTCCGCTTAATTAAGGGTGGAAGAGTGTAATTCAAAGAGTGGAATTTTAATAATAAGGGTGGAAGAGTGTAAAAATAATTTTAAGAGTGAAATTATAAGAGTGTAAAAATAAAAATTAAGTGTAATTTTTAACAGTGGAAATAATTATTTTTCCACTCTTTCCGCTCTAAATTTTTAAAATTCCACTCTTTCAATTCCACTCTTCCACCCTAATTAAGCGGAGAAATAGGGGGGGGGGGAATTTTTTATTTTTACACTCTTTACACTCTTTTCCCCGGTATTTTTGGGTAAAAACCTCGACCCGGGTGAATGGGATATTCTAAGATCCGTTGATGGGTTTCTATGAAATTGGATATACGGCTACACAGATCTTTCTAGTATATTTCTTAAGCAAGAGTTAACCGTTGTGTAAGTTTGCTTCATTTAGTCGCGAACCATAAAAGAGTGGCGGATACTCAGAATAGAAATCAATATGCCCAGGCTGTAAATAAACAACCAAATGAAACTTAATACAGCATGCTCTTTTTTTGCTTATTCTTTCTTTATAATCTGCTTGCTTGAAGAGATTATTGAGTGAGAATTTTTTTAACCGTGCTCGAGCTCAATAATACTCTATTTTTAATATTTTTCAGAAGAGAAGAAGAAACAAGAATTAGCTGCAAAATATTAAAAGTCAGTTTTAACTTTAGTTGAGAGCTTTCTAACAGTTTTCTTGGCCTTTTTGTTCAACTGGCACAGAATCTTCTCTATAATTCAGTCGATAATGATCCCTAGCCATATTAAGTTTTAACTTTTTCACGGTACACCTGTACCCGGGTCAAATTTCACTGAATTAACAAATCACAACAGATCAGCACTCACCAGAAATATCGGATTTTCAAAGCTAAACTCATCTCTTGTTTATAATCTCTCAAGTGTAAATTGAGTTTTTATATTTAGTTCATTTTAATTTGATTTCATCGTAACCATTCAACCCAGTCTAGTTTCCGCCAGTGCAAATCTCAAAAATTTCAGTCATTCCCTTTTTAGCATCCGTCCCCCCAATCATGCATTTAAACCAAATTTGGGGCTATCCCGGACCTAACGGCAAGTCTAAATCCAAGTATCATTTCATTACTAAATTCAGAACTATGATCATGTCACTTTTTACACTTGGCAGTCTAAATCCAAGTCTGGGCTGAGACTTGGCAAGTCTAATCCAAGTCTGATTTGAGACTTGGCAAGTCTAAATACAAGTCTGAATTTAGACTTGGCCAGTCTATTCCAAGTCTGAATTTAGACTTGGCAAGTGTAATCCAAGTCTGATTTAAGACTTTGCAATTCTTAATCCAAGTCTCGGCTAGACAAAAAAAAACGTTAAAAATAGCCGGAAAAACGTCAGAAATAGCCGAAAAAACGTCTAAAATAGCCGAAAAAAACGACTAAAATAGCCGGGGAAACGTCAAAAATAGCCGAAAGAAACGTCAAAAACAGCTGAAAAAAACGTCTAAAATAGCTGGGGAAACGTCAAAAATAGCCGAAAAAAAAAGTCAAAAATAGCCGAAAAAAACATCTAAAATAGACGGGGAAACCTCAAAAATAGGCAAAAAAACGTCAAAAACAGCCGAAAAAAACTTCTAAAATAGACGGGGAAACGTCAAAAATTACTGAAAAAAACGTCAAAAATAGCAAAGAAAGACGTCTAAAATAGCCGGGGAAACGTCAAAAATAGCCGAAAAAAACGTCAAAAGTGGCCAAAAAAACGTCTAGAATAGCCGGGGAAACGTCAAAAATTGCCGAAAAAAAACGTCTAAAACAGCCGGGGAAACGTCAAAAATAGCCGAAAAAAAAACG
The DNA here is from genome assembly GCF_964194025.1 of Convolutriloba macropyga. Taxonomy (NCBI): domain Eukaryota; kingdom Metazoa; phylum Xenacoelomorpha; order Acoela; family Convolutidae; genus Convolutriloba; species Convolutriloba macropyga. The sequence goes on along the minus strand of NW_027453653.1, from coordinate 24,119 downwards.
TCAAAAGTGGCCGAAAAAAAACGTCTAAAATAGCTGAAAAAATAGTCTAAATTAGCCGGGGAAACTGGTTGAACACCTATTAATTTAGTTAGCACACAAAATGAGCTCATTCATATCAAAATTTGAGCCAAAAACAATCACTCAACAAAAAAATTATTAACGAACGAGCACTAGGCATGACCCATTTTTTTTGGGGTACATAGTCTGAAAACATAAATATTTCCCAAAATACTGAACCAGTCGGAACCAAAGCTCAATAGAATGGCCTCGAAATAAGCTTTACAACCATATATATGACTTAATTTGAAGCAATAGTTCGCGAAATACCGGCATGTGTGCAGAGGGCAAGTTGACGCTAGTCGATCCACATTAGCTAACGCTCGTTCTATAATAACTCGATATATCACCATAACGCATTAAAAAAAGCACACTATAACTAACAGAGGGTAGCATTGGCTCCTGAACAGCTGATATTGGGGCACAACGTAGTTCATATGGCCAGCACTTTGGCTGTTTCGAGTGGAACGGTCTTCCTGTGGGTCAACTTCTCCTCTCAAATTTGTAACATTTTTCAGTGCTGTATCACAATTGGATCGAACGAGAGGGCCTCGGTTTAACATGGACACCCTCATGGTGTTTCCTCTTTAAAAGATTTGGCCCCGAGTGATGCTTTTCGACATTTGCCAGATCTGAAAAATTAAGAAATGTCGATTTTTGGCTAGAATTCGGCTTAAAACGGCTGAAAAATGGCTGAAAACGGCCCATAACTACCTGAAAACTCATTAATACAGCCTACCCGGGATGCTAATTGATCGTACTGAATAGGTTTTGGGTAGTTTCAAAGCAACCCGGGAGAGTGGCTAAAAATTAACTCAGAAAACGTGGCACGTGACGAAATTTTTCGAAATTCGAAAAATTCACTCGACATTTTTGAAAAGTTGGTTTTGACTTGGAAATTAACTTCCAAGTATTATCCAAGTCTTGGTTAAGACTAGACAGACTTGCAGGGTTTGTATTTAGACTTGACCAGTACTGAAATTGACTTGTCGTTAGGTCAGGGATGTTTTAATTTGGGCTCTATAATTGGCAAGGCGTAAAATCTTAAAGGCAATGAACTTTGTGTAGCATAAACATAAACATGTCACGCAAAACCGGAGACCACTTCTTGTGCAGCCTCTTAGAAATGTAGCAGTTCAATACAGGAATGTTTTTCAGACTACAGTGCCAGATATTAAGGGTTTATATTTAGACTTGCCCAGTACTGAAATTGACTTGTCGTTAGGACCGGGATGTTTTAGTTTGGGCTCTATAATCGGCAAGACCTAAAATCTTAAACGTAATGAACTTTATGTAGCATAAACAAAAACATGTCACGCAAAACCGGAGACCACTTCATGTGCAGCCTATTAGAAATGTTGCAACTCAATACAGGAATGTTAAGTGCAGTAGTTCAATGGAAATTTCGTAACAGATATTTTGTTATTTGACAAACAAAGTTTTCGTAAAAAATACCCAGGTTGAGATGGCATCCGAAAGTGACCTCTGATCAAATTGTGCCAGACAAAAGAAACCTCTGGTCAGACCATCGGAGACCAAAGATTAGACTGAAGTGCGCTCGAAACACCATGTGCGCTCATAGTGCGCTGCAAGTTGTCTCTGATCTAAACTTGCCAGACCGAAATGACCTCTGATCAAACCAAAATCAGACATTGTCCAGACGATTGTGCGACCGCGGCTCAAACCAAACCCAGACCATTGTCCAGACAATTGTGCGCACAAAATTGCTTCTGATCAGACTATCGTGCACTCGAAAGTCACTCTTGATCAGACTATTTTGCACTCGAGATAGTCTGATCAGTGAATGGTTTTCCATATGAACGAATCTCTTTAATTTTGCTATTATATATTCATTCCATGAATTTCGATGAATGCTTTTTTATTAAATTCATCTATGGAAAAGCCAATTTTAAAAGTATTTATAATAAAAATGTAAACAAATGTTGAGGAAAAATTTATTTAGGATGCCATTAATGCATATTTCTGATTCAATGGATGAACTTAGACAGCTCTCCATAACAAACGTCGTGGTCTAAAGTTAATCATAGTTTCCTTTTTTTAAGACTGGCTTTTGCTATCAGCTGGACCCCTTTTGTTCTGTTCAGAGCCATCAGAACCTAGATGTGTCTCTGATAAAAATGCTGCTTTTTGCTGCCTCTTGGCAGAGCCGACAATCTCTCATTAGAAAAACCAAAAAATTGCAAGAAAAAAATGCGCTTGAATTGGTCTCTGATCAGATTCAATTGCGCTCGAAATCTTCTTTGATCTGACTAATGTGCGCTTTAATCCGCCTCTGATCAGACCTACCTAGACTGAAATGACTTCTGATTAGACCATAACCATGTGGAAGTGACCTCTGATCAGACCATCTCCAGATCGAATAGAACTCTGATCACGCTATTGTGCGCTCGAACAAAATATCCATCCCTGTAATTTTGGTCTGATCAGATGTCGCTTCCGTCTGACACCTTAACCTGGGTACAATTAGTTTGAGCCTAAAACGGATCGAAATTCCATCAATATAATTTGAGTTTCATTTCACTGGATACGATGTTGTAGACATTTCATTCGAAACCTCTTTCACCGCAATAGGCAGCGAGTAGTCTGCAGTACAATAGAAGAAGAATCTTTGCAAGTAAAGCTGACAAATATAGACAACATAGAATATAGCACCAATTAAATCGCTCATAGTTTGAATACCCACCAAACCAAACTCAATCTTTTTTAAGTCCCCCACAGTTAGGAAGCACACAACACAGTACAAATTGACCATTATTATAATCAGTTGGATGAGGACCTGAATTAAAATTAAATAATGTTTTTCGAAAGGTTTGAATTCATGAGTCCCAATTAATCAACTCGGAGCTAAATTAGAGCTGTTTCATTCAGAGAATTGTTCTGTATAATGATATTTAATGCTGATTTTTTTTACTTACATGCAGATACTTTCATTATAATGAATTGTGCAACAAAATATTGCTAGCCACCCGCGGTTTTTATCTGGCTGAAGTGGAAACTAGAACTTTTTTCAGATCAATTCTCACACAATCAGAGAGATCCCAAATCTTGTCGTCCGCAAAAAATGTTATTTTTGTATTAAAAAATTGGACCCCGTTGGTTGTGATATTAATTAATCTAAAAAGTATAAATGCTGAGGGAACAGTGGTATTCAAGAAAGTTTTTCATAGTTAATATAAATAGTTTTTCAATAGTTCTCAATAGTTTTCAACAGAGTTTTTCATAGTTCAAAATTTATTAAATAAGTGAAGCGCTTTAAGTATCCGGCCAATGAAAGATATGATACTAATCAGCTGGTTCTGTAACAAGTTAAATCCTTTTTAAACATATTTGAAGCTTTCCTTCGAGGTTATTTTTTTCCTGGGGGATTCTGGAATTCTTTTGTCTGCAGCTTTTCACCGGAACATATATTTATAATTTATATAATCAGTGCGGCATCAGGTAACAGAGAAAAGGTAAAAAAGCACAGGTTGCTATCGGACACATTTCCTGAAAACAAGGCTGAAACCAGAAATTCGGAAACGTTTCCACAATAAGACACAATAAGACATTTTGCTCACAATTTTTAGATCCTGCAAAATAATAACTCAATTTTTGCAACAGGTGAGTCTATGATTTCTTCGACGTCTGATTAGGGACGATAAATAAAGGAAACAACTCTCTACGTTTGATAACATTGGATTTTCAAACTTAACATTAGCTTTTACCTAAAAGGGATTTAAATTTCAAAGACGTTTTCTGTGCAACATGTGTTCTTTTAAACTTCATTTTGTGCAGTTTTTTAAATTGAATTTACCGAACAGATTATCTCCCCAGAGCAAATTGAAGTAATTTGTTCCTCTCATAAAATTGCTAGTGTTAATCTCTAAATTCTTTGCAAATTCGCACATTGTGCTTTTCTCACAGATCATTTGGACATGTAAACAAAAGCTAATCAAAAAAATTATTGGATAGTCTCTTGGAAATGTAAGAGATAAAAAGGTTTCTGGGTTTTGATACTTACGTTTTTCACTTTATCATCTAATGTTCAAATATGAAGTGACAACACAAAGTTTCAAATTGAAAAAAAGCTAAAAATGATTTGTTGAAATGTTTTAAGAAAGTAGAGATGATTATGGGTTTTACGCATTACGACGCAGAGGTTTACCCCAAAGTTTCCGCCTTGGCTAAACTTGGCTCAAACTGGCTCGAAAATTAGATACATACAATGAACGAAATTAGGAGACATTCTTTGTATCTTACTTTTCGCAAAAGGGGTTCCACCAAATTTGCGAAATAAAAGAACATTCGGTGCGAAAAGTAGGTAAAAAATCTTGCAGCACGTTGCCGCTCATTTTAGGTATCTATTATTCGCGCGCATTTTGAGCATGCAATAAGCACTTTTATAAAGATTTAAATGAAGTTTTCAAAGCTTTAAAGTGCTTTAAATAAATGCAACCACAAAAACTGATTTTTTTCCGAAAAATCCCTCGCACATCAAAGGCTTTGTATATCAATGTGGGACTGGCCAATTTTATTAAGTAGTAATAAATATTACTAATAAGTAGTAAAAAGTAGTAATAAAGGACAATAAGTAGTAATAAATTACTACTAGTAGGAATAAGTTAGGCTTAATTAAATAAGTAGTAATTAGGTTAGGCTTAATTGCGGATTATATGCGAAATCGAGCTACATTGCGTGTGAAAAATTGATTCATAAATGAAGCAGATGCGTGATACAAACCGTGCGAAAAATAGGTTATAAAGTTTGCACTTGTATTTCGCGGCTAGGATTAGGACACTTTTGCGAACACGGGATTCTAATTTCCCTTCCATTTTGCCGGTATCTGCTAAAGTAGCTATTTTTCGCAATAGTGTTCCACTTTCAATGTATTAACATAGTAAAAACGAACACGAGATACACGCATCGGGCATATCTGCCCGTGACGATTTTGGTATACCTCTGCGTCGTAATGGCTTTTATAGTTGCCTTTATTAGTAAACAAATGTGCGTCGACTTATCGGCCGGTCATTTTCGTAAATAAAATGTTGACCAACTATATCCAAAAATAACAGAATTTGTTTTTAAGACTTCCTGCTTGTTACCTTTAAATGGCGCTTTTTGATCATATCTGTTTAGGGAAAACAAAGATTCCTCTGATAAATTGTGCTACTAACTTTACCAGTTCAATCCTTTATTTTCGTAATCAGTCCTCCTTATTTTGTTAGGACTAAAACAAAGCCGATTTTTCTCCAAAAACTAAAATAGGTAACTTGGTTAACGAAAAAGGAGACTTTTGGAGAATTCACTTTTTCTCTCTCTCTCTCTTGGTAAAAGTATTCAGTTAAATGAGACTACCTGTACAAGGTTACTGCATTTGTATTCTACGGCAGGATTAATTTCATTTTCAATATAAGTTAACAACATAGTTAGCAAAAAAAAGCAAAATTAGTGACTATAAATTACATTCGAATAATCATAGCTAAAATAAGCTGTTGAAGTTAGGTTTTTATGATAAAAATTAACAAGGTGGATAGAAACGACTCGGAGGGATGAACTGTTGTTTTTTTTCTAACGCTTCTAAAAACTATCCTTTTCTCATTTATTATTTGAGCTAATCATAAAGAACTTATTGAACTCTGCACTTCGTTTGAATAATTCCAATTTTTAAACCATTCATGAAATTTGTAACTGAATCTGACATTACTAACATCAGCAACATTGATTGCACTCCTCAGCTGATAATGGAACAAGTCGAACTCATACTTCTCTCCATATTCTGGGTCTGACCATTCGTGATACTGCTGTTCGTCTTTTCATAAACCATCCAACAATTTCGTTAAATATATATTTTTTAAACATTTTCGTGAAATTTATAACTGATTGATGTGTGCATTTTCCTGTTTTTACTACAGATTACAATTTGATTAATGTAAAACGTTATAAATTAACAAATCTGATAGCTCACTGTTAATTATATCTGAAATTTTATGCAGAGATACGAAATCTATAACAGAAACGTTGCCAAAATTTCAGATTTTGGTAATGATTAAAGAGACATTCCACCCTTTTTGTTTAGAAAAATTCAATAACATTTTTATGCAAATATAATAAGAGCCGTGAAAACCGTTCTTTTTGGACTGTATTCTTTAAATAGTTTCATTTATACCTACATAAACAGCCCTTGAGACCTGTTATTATCTAGCATCTTTCATAGGACTACAAAGAGAACGACAAATACAAAAATAAATCAATCAAATTTTAGGAGAAATCGGCGTTGACGCGGTTAAAACCGTAATCTATACCCTGAGAACATCAAATATATTAAATTACGCCTCATTTTAGCAGCATTTTGTGATAAGTGACCTGTAATTATTGTAATTAACTGATAAGTCAAAGAGGATCCAAAAATGGGCGAAAGTCAGATCCAAAATTGAATAAATTGAAAATTCAGAGCACAAAAACTTTAAAGTTGGCTGAAAGTATCAATGACTATGGAGTTATAAAAGAAACTGTTGAACGATTCTAGCTGATATTTTACTGTTTTCGTGGCTTTTGAAATTGAATGTCTTTTCAAGATTAAAGATGTTATAAAACTAGAATTAACATCCCGGAAGTGGCTTGTTGAGGAAAAAATTGGTTTGTAATAAAAATTTCAGTGAAATCTCAGATTTTGGTTTAAAATCCTGTATGACAACTACTAGAAAGTAATGAGACGAGGAACACTCTTCAAAGAAATCTCAAAGTTCAGAACAAATAATTTCTGCATCTGGAATATTTTTTGCAACTCACGAAACGATTAAATTAGCCTATCTGGCTTTGCTAATAACAAATTCAGTTTGCAAATATTGTGAAACTGTTAGTAAGGACCATTATCAAACTTTCTTTTAAATTTTATTCATTTTTGAACCAACTCATATAATATAAATTTTGTTTTGCTTTCAAAAACTTTTTATAAATCTAGCAGCGAACTCCTATTACAGACTCAAAATTTTTCTCATTAGTGTTAAGCAACGATAAGCAAAACAAAAAAATCTCGAAACCAAATTTTTAATGGATAATGGAAAAACTTATTTTTTCTAGACCACTTTTTTATTGTCGCTAGTAAAAAATTTAATATAACTGATCTAAAGTTGTGCTTATCGAGCCATGCAGTTAGGTTTATCTTTTGCTTAAAAAACTTTTTGATTGATTTGCAGTTATCAATCACATTTTTGTGGAATAATGGATTTGACTTTGTGCACTAACAGAAACTTTAGTTAAATATGTGTAATTGTGAACCACAGAAAAACAAACTTACACATAATACATATGTATCTTAGCTAGGTACGTAACTGGGACCTATATAAAATGCTTATGAAGCCCTCCTCTGCTTACAAAATCGCCACGTCATCATTCACTCAAAAATTATTTCGTTTAATCTCGGTATACAGTAGTGCTAAATTCGGAAGGAAACTGTAAAATAAAATTTGCAAGACGTTCTAACTAATAAGAGGGGGGAGAGGGCTTTTTGATCACTAATTAAGCACAGTATTGCTGAAATTTTGACATGGCGAGTAAGAAATGATAACAGAAAATGTTTTTTCTATAAAAAAAATTCATACTACAATGTTTGCTTCAAAAAATTGATTTTCGAAAACGAAATTTAAGCAATATTTGCAGTAGCCTATTTTCAACTCAAACTTGTAGACAAATACCTCTAATGTCAGCTCAATCTGTAAACTTACGTTAGACAAACGTTATCAGAAACTAAAATGCCAAATCGAAACAATTTATTTCATTTTAAAAATGACAATGTTGGATCTTAATTTATTACAGATCAAATGAAAGGACATGGTCAAATAAATGGCACACCACTATCTGAAACAGAAAACATTGATTGGAAATTTCTTAGTTTGCAAACAATGTCCAATTTTGGCAGAATTTTGCACTGAAAAAATTTAATTTCAGCAAAAATTTTCATTAGTTTTCCTAAATTGGGTCTAGTGAAAATTGTGAGTTGGTTAGATGTAAATTTACAGAAAAATCGACTTCAGTTTGGTTTCCTTCTTCATAGGCCCATATGTATAATTACACACACACCCACACACACACACACACACACACACACACACACACAGACGCATACACACACTACCAGACACACACACACACACTCACTCTCACTCACATACGCAGACAGAGAAACACAAACACACAGACGCACACACACTGACACACACACGCACACAAAAACACACACAGAAACACACACTAACACAAACACACACACAGAAACACACACACACACAAACACAAACATAAACACACACAGAAAAACACACACACACAAACACATCCCTATATCCAGACTTGCACACACACACACACACACACTAACACACACACACACAGACTCTCACACACACACACAACCAGACACACACACTCACACTCACACGCACACACGCACACAGAAACACATTTACACACAGACGCACACACACACACACAAACACACACACAGAAACACACACACACACACACACACAAACGAACACAAACACACACACAAAAACATACACACACAAACACATCCACTATTACACACATGCGCACGAACACACACTCACAAACACACACACAAACACACTCACACATAGACGCACACACGCATACATAAACACCTTCACACTCACATAAATATATACATATAGACATACACACACACACAAACACACACACATATATATATATATATATATATTTAATCATATTTAAATTTGTTTTATATATATATATATATATATATATTTATATATACATATATATGTATAAATAAAGTTGTTTATATTTGTTTTTACATATACTATTTGTTACGCTAGAAAAAAAATTGTTACGTGTACTCAATAATAATAAATAGCTTTTTAATAATCCAACTTTGTTAAAGAAAAAAGAAAATTAATTTTAAAAGACCTGAAAAACTGAGCACCATAATTTCTTTTGACCTTATTGATGGCATTTTTCTTGTAAACAAAATGCAATGTATTGCTCAAGAATTAAAGTAACGTTCTGAATATCAACAGGAGCGGCTGAAAGGATAACTTAGTGTTGCTGATGAGATCGTTGAAAATATATTTTAACCCGCAAATTCTAATGAGTTGTTGTCAGGCAAATTCAATATCTTTTATAAAAATTTCCTGACAGATGGTTGAAACGTTTTCTGTGTTCAAAAATGTGAAAAGTATCGCTCAACATTTACTGAAGTTAATGATGAATTATCTATAAGAATGCCATTGCAAATGAAGTAGCACTGGGGAAAACGATGTTAAATTTTACTGAGTTTAGCATCACAAATTTGTTGTTTTCAATCCATCTGAATAAACGGTATGACACATTGAGGTTAAGGGCTGGTGTTGTTCACCTTACTGAACTTGACAAAATTTATAATTAGGATCTGGAGAGGTCTTCTTGCGAGCATCATGTTGCAGTTAATAATTTTTTCTAGTCAATTTTAAACAACGTGCACGGCAATGCTGCTTTTATTTGACGCATAGTGAGCATTTTATTTATCTGGGAAACAGACCTTTTTAGGATGAAAGTGTAGGCATAGCTATGAAATCATAATTTTTGGCGCAAAATAGCCCTTTTATTTTTGAGAATTGTTTTTATTCAAACACAATGCATTGTTGTTGAGACACATTGTTCTGAAAAGCCAACAACATTGTAAGCATGAATAAGCAATTAACAATGAAGACAACAAGATAGAGAAAAGAAATACTATTTGCCTTTGTCACCTATGACTTCATTTGCTTTATTATAAAATGGTTCAAAATCTTTTGTAGGAGACACAGTTTCTTGTTTGTCCCCTTGTCCCGTTTTGTTCGAGTAGATAAAAAAGAAACTTTAGTCGAGAATGTCTCGTAAGTGATAATTTGAAAACGGAACCATCTACAAGGAAAAAACACAAACGCGAGTTGTATTTTTATCATAAGAAATCTAATATAACTTTCATAAAGAAAACATTGAAAAAGTATATTCAAATTAAACATTGAAGAAAAATATAGAAATTAAATTTGTTACGTTTAATCAGTAATATTGAAACGCTTTTTAAAATCCAACTTTGTTACAGAAAATAGAAAATTACTTCTGAAATACATGAAATTTTGTGACCTTGTTGAAGGCAATTTCCTTGCAAAAAATATGCAATGTATTGCACACAAATTAATGTAACGGTCTGAACATCAGCAGGAGTGGCTCAATGAATAAGTTATTGTTGCTGATGAGATCCTTGAAAAAAAGTTTACCCCGCATTTTCCAATGAGTTGTTGTCAGACAAACTCAAAATCTTTTTTAAAAAATTCCTAACAGATGGTTGAAACCTTTTTCTGTGTTCACAAAATGTGTAAGGTATCGCTCAAAATTTACTGAAGTTTTTGATGAATTATCAAAAAGAATACCATTGCAAGTAGAGTAGCGCTGGGGAAAATAATGTCAAATTTTAGTGAGCTGGGCATCGCAAATTTGTTGTTGTTATTAAATATGAATAATTCAGGGTGTAGTTAAGCTTTCTGATTTTCACAAAGTTTGTATTGGAGACCTGGAGAGCTGTACTTGCCAATATCATGTTGCAGTTAATAACTTTTTCTAGTGATTCTTTTTTTAAATATATAGGGCAAAACTGCTTTCAATTGACACATAATGAGCATTTCAAGCATCTGACGAAAAGGCATGATATTTTCCAACCGAATTCCCTGTACGTCTATTTGTGCAGCCTTTTATGTGCGTCATGTATGTAAGTTTGAGTGTGTGCAACTGTAAACCTCTTTGTAAAGCAAAATTACAAAAAAATCAGGGAACTTTCTTTTGGTCAACTTAAAACATCCTTGAAAAATGAAACCAATACAAAATTGGAAACGACTCGAATGCATGTGCAAAAAAATTGAAGGTACCGCGTCATCAGTTACAGACATAGCAGAATAAAAAAGGAGAATTTTTCGGATAAAACGGAAAAACTACGTGCTGGTTCATGTGTTCGTGTGTGTGTATGTGCGTGTGTATGTGTGTTTGCAAGTATGTGTATGTATGCATGAATGTATGTGTGTGCATATGTGTGTGTTTGTTTGAATGTGCGTGTTTGTTTATGTGTGTGCGTATGTATGTATGCTTATGTAAGAGCTACAATTAGAGCTAGAGCAATTCAGTCGGTTTTGACCTTCACATTTATGTTCGAAAAACACGCGTTTTTTTTTTAGCAGAAGCCTACAAAAAGAACATCGACTTGAACAAAATCCTTACATCATCATTGCATTTTACTGCATTTAGTTATTATTTTTTTCTCTCTTCCTACTTATTTGTGGCTGTGGTGCAGATGGAAGCAACATCTTCAAACTGCGATGAGGGTCTCGTGAGTAGCAATTCCCAAAAGGTGAGCGAATTAACGAAGGAGGTTCGTTTTTTGCGCTCAAAAACCGAACAACAAGAACAAGAAAATGCTAAACTGCGGGAAAATTAAAAAAACATTATCGATAGCCTGCGTTCTCAGGAACGGTATTCCAGGAAAGATTGTGTGCTTACTTCAAGTCCCCCATTTGAAGCAAGGAATAGTGCAGACGTCACCCGAGACACTTTGAAATTTTTTCAAAACTTTCTTGGATTGAAAATAGATTATAATCGGATAAAAGCCTGCCACCTATTACCCGGTAACAATGCCAAAACAACTTCCACTGTTATCTGTAAATTCATATTCTAACAGGACAAAATTGATGTGTACAAGAAACGCAGGAGTCTACGAAACAAAAAAAAATTTGTGAACAAGCTAAATATATACATGTACGAGTCGCTGCCTGAATGTGAACAGGAAGACGTAACGAGGCACACAAGCGAGACATGATTAGGGGCACCAATAATAGTAATGTTTCAGCTTTGGTTCATGACGGAAACGAAAAATCTAAGTTTGTCAAAATACAAGAAGTTGAAGAGTTGGACAACTTAGATGCCGTCAAAAAAGACAAGCAACTGACCGCAACAGCGTCGAAAAACTCTCGCCGCAAAACAAACGCCACTGCCTCGGTAGAGAGTAGAGGAACTTATACAAACTTATACACTAACTCAACATTTTGTTTTGATTGACTTCAGTGAACTTTCGATTTTTTTCTCTGTTCAAAAATAAATTGATTTCTCACGGGAAGATAAATAAATTCGGTAGGAACAAAGCAACAATCAATTAATTTAGCTGTATATAGCCAAGAAAAACTTTTAGGTTTCTACGAACCTACCAGTGATCTCCGCTGGTGCCTTTCAACCTAGTTGCGATCTCCGCAACCTGCACAGGTTGGAAGAAGGGGAGTGGAAGCCTACTAAAAACTCTGCGATCTCCACGGAGCTACTAAACTAATAGGAACATTAAAAAATATCCAATATGTGTTGTTCTCTTAAAACTTTGTTTCAGATATATTTTCTGGCAATTTCTTAAAGTTCCTTTTTTATTTGGTTTTATTTTTTTTGTTTTGTTTTCTTTTTAACATTCAATTGCTGTTAGGATGAGATGCTGATAAAAACCAGTTAGGCATAATGCTAAAAACGCAGACAAAAGAACTTATGGAGGTTTTAGAAAACAAGGACATGTCAGGTAAAACGGCAAAGGAGTGGATACTTCTTCAAAACATACGTTCTTTAAAAAAAACTTTGATGAATTCAAAGTTTTTATCAGTCAAACAGAGGTTGAGCCAGTGGCAATCTGCCTCACTGAAAATTGGTTAAAAAATAGCTTTGAAAGCGATTGTTTTTCTCTACAGAACTACCTCAAGATAGAAACATCCAACAGAAAAAAAAGAAGAGGTGGTGTTGGTATTTTTGTACACAAAAGAGCAACAAAGAAAAGAATTGCATCTGTTGATACAAACAGTCTCCAAGCTATCAGTTTGGAGATAAAATTTTGCGATAAAACTCATTTAGTGACTTGTGTATACATTCCGCCCAATGCTACAAAAGCAGAAACCTTTGAAAAACTTTCTTTCTATATTGATCAAATAAGTATAACACCCAGTACTCTAAATATCGTGTGTGAGGACCTTAATGATATTTTTTTTGGAAAATTGGCAAAATCGACCCTAATAATTAACCAGATGGAAAAAAATTCTTTGGCTCTTGTAGACCCTCAAACTGCAACTCGCGAAACAATTAGGACCAAAACTTGTAATGATGTTTTTTTTTACAAATTTTAAATCAAAAAGTTTTGTTGAGAAAACCGAAATTAGCGACCATTACACGGTATTACTAGAGCTTAAAAAAAAAGAAAAGTTCTGAAAGTGTTCAAATACTGAGAAGAAACTGGAAGAAACTAGACGATGATCAAGTCCTTGTTGAGCTCAACTGTTTTCTCAAGAAAAAATTTGAATCAGTGAGCGGTCAATTATTAACAAGTGATACTAACCAGTGTGCAGAGATAGTACATGAGAAAATGGTTGAGGCACTCAATACTTTTTTACCTCCAAAGCCATGAAAACAGGGCGCCAAGGAAGACTGGATTGACAGAGAAGTAAAAAAAATACTCAGCTAAAACACTGGAAGCGTTAATTAAAAACAAAATCTCAAAGTGATAAAGAAGCGTACGAAAAGCATTCCAAATTGTTGAGGAAAAAAATAAGAGGAAAGATGTTAGAATTTTATGAAAAGCAAATAATGACAGAAGCTGGAAACAGAAACAGGAAATAAGTTCAATAATTTTTTTGCTACAATAGGAGCAAACTTAGCTGAAAAATTTTCTTCACCAAAACTGACACAGAGAGCAAAACAAATAAATTCTATGTTTTTCAGGACAATTGACGAAAAAGAAGTTACTGCCGCTATCGCTATGACTAAGAAAAAGTACGGCACAGATTGCAATAATTTGAACTACGTCTATATCAAAGCTCTATCGGCAAGTGTTTCGCCGGTTCTGACGATGCTTTTCATTAAATGCTTTGAGGAGGGAAATTTTCCGAAGTCTTTTAAAATAGCATCCATAACACCACTCCATAAAGAAGGAGACAAAAGCAGACCAGATAATTACAGACCAATCTCATTGTTAACTATCATTCGCAAAATATTTGAATTCCTAATTTTCCATAGAATTAAAAACTATATAGAAAAATTCAAGATACTAAAAGTTAATCAATTTGGGTTTAGATCAAACCACAACACTACCGACGCAATTTTTCCTTGTTAGAGGATATCAGAATGAATAAACAAAGTAAAGCAAATGAAATCAACGTTACTTTTCTGGACTTGAAAAAGCATTTGATACTGTCGACCATCGCATTCTCCTAGAGAAATGTTCAGATTATGGTTTGAGGGGTAAAACGTTGAGCATAATAGCTTCATTTCTTCACGATAGAACACAGGTGGTCAAAGTGAATGGAAAAACTTCAAAATCTAGAGAAGTGTCCTTTGGAGTACCGCAAGGACCGCTGCTGTTCATTCTTTATATAAATGACATTTCATGTAAACATGAAAACAGTACAGTTTATCTTTTTGCTGACGATACCGCTATAAAAACCATTGGAACTCCAAAAACAATAGATAGCCAGCATCAATTGGCTTTGAACAATGTTACACACTAAATATCAAAAAAACAAAATCAATTTCTTTCAGACAAAAGAAAGCCAGTGAAGATGGCTTCTCACTTTACGCGGAAAAATAGAAAATGTGAAAAGTTTCAAGTATGTAGGCATTATTCTAGATCAACGCTTAAACTTTTCCGACTATAGCAATATTATCCAGAAGAAACTGAACCAGTTCACTGCTATGTTTTATCGTCTGAGAAAATTCCTAAAAGTATCGCAAATGATAAGAGTCTATAAGACATATGTACAGCCAATCATACAATACGGAGTCCTAGCTTATGGGTCAACAAGAAAAAGTATTCTACAGCCTATTGATAACAAAGTAAACAGACTGCTGAGAATAATCTTTTTTTAAAAAAAAAATTGAGTCAACTACAAAAATACGCGAAGAGAACAACATTTACAGCACACAAGAACTTCATATTTACGAACTGCTAAAAATGCTGATAAAAGTGATACGAAAAGAATGCAATGTCGAACAACTGAAAAAAGCAATCGAAGAAAAAGAGCTGAGTAAAATTGATGAGATGAGAAAAACAAGGAAACAACTTAAAGTTAGTTGCACTAAACTAAGTAACTGCTCAATCACAGTAAGGTTGAGAAAACTATGCAACTGCTTGCTAGGTTTAGATCCTACTTTTTTCAAAAGCCTGAGAAAAATGAAGGAAAAACAGGCTTAAATTTTTGCCACAAGTTTCCTTAACAACTATGTTATTGGCTCTTTAGACATAAAAAACTATATTTTTGGCTGATTGAAGCCATCGATATTTGTAAGCTGTTTACTGCCACTTAACTCCAAGAATTGTGTTTTGGTTTTAGTTGAAACTTTTTTTAGACACATAGTAAGCCCTTTTCACTGCTTAAACCTAGCAAACTCTTTTGTTTATCTTCCTCACAAAGGCGCCTGAAAACGACCCATAGGGGTAAATGGTGTTCTTTCGGAGCGCATGTGACATTTGAAAATAAATAAATTATGTAAATGCCCTGTTATATCATGCGTAATCCATAAACAATTTATTATTATTATTATATGTGTGTGTATTTGTTTGTTTATTTGTTTGTGTGTGTGTATGTGTGTGTGTGTGTGTGTGTGTGTGTGTGTGTGTGTGTGTACGTGTGTGTGTTACTTGATATGTTTTATATTATTCATTTTGATATTTTTTTTGTTATTTGCTGTTGCTTGCTCATTTGAAGAACTTACTCAAATTGTTGAATTAAAATAACTGTCTCCAAACGGGCAGACGGTTTCAGCTAATTAATGTTTATATAATGGAAAAACAGATTGCTAGAGGTAACATAAGCATATTCTGATTTTCTGATTGTTACCTGCCAACAATATATAAAGCCGAAAAGAGAGAATTGAAAAACGCCGATAGGCTATTACTGTGAAACTGTCATACGGTACCTGTAGTAAAGTAAGAATTTTTTATCCTTGCCAACGACTCTCTCTCTCTCTCTATTAGAA
Organism: Convolutriloba macropyga; assembly: GCF_964194025.1. Lineage (NCBI taxonomy): Eukaryota > Metazoa > Xenacoelomorpha > Acoela > Convolutidae > Convolutriloba > Convolutriloba macropyga. Next base: position 8,015 of record NW_027453653.1, on the reverse strand, counting down.
TTTGCAAGTTTGCATACTGTTTCAAAAACCATGACGAACAGTTTTGCTTCTAACTATTTAATCTAGATAAACAATATTCTTATACAATTCAAAAAGTAGTTAATCGAAAACACCGAGTGAGAGGAAAAGTTAAACTTGAAATTGATAGCTCAATGACGTATAACAATTTTTTCATAAACTTTTGGCTTTTGTTAGAAAAAGTGTTACCGAAAATTAGTTCACCTTTCTATTAGCAACTGTGAATCAATCTGTTCTTAAGAACAGATTTAGAGTTGCTAATAGAAAGTTGAACTAATTTTATTAGTTAGTGTTTCCGTAGATGATGTTGCCCCACTTTTTGGGATATCGATTAAATCCAATTGGGCCATGTCGAGGTGATCCTGCAATAAGGTATTCATAAAAACTTGATGATCAACAAAATCTGATACTAATGAAGTCGGAGATTAAGGAATTAAATTATGAAACTACTATGTTTCACCGATGGATTTAAGCATTTCATGAGTTATCTATGATCCATCGAAGTGATTCACTGGGAGCCCAACCCGGGCATTGCGTGTCAAAGCTACACAATCGTATCCGAATTGGGTTTTATTTTTAATTTGCACTTCGCAAATTCATTACTAGAATGAGCCCGCTTCAAAATAAGAGGTAGATTAATAATACATAGATAATTTGCCCAATTCCTATAGCACAATTGCGACATCTTGTGCCCCCTTATGTACCATTTGGAAGCCATTAAACCTGCATAAAAAAGCTGCATGTTGATTCAAATTGCTTTTATGTTGAATGGTTTTCCCCAAATTAGAGAAAAAAGTTTTGCTAATTTTCCGAGAAGTATTGGCTATCCTTGCCCTAAATACCGTCGACACTAAAAACATAATGAAAAAAATGGGTTCGCTGCAAACTCTCTGGTAATTCCTCTGATTTTCACAAATGTTAGAATATCGATCAAACTATAGTCTTAAACTTAGTGAGAATTAGAAAGAAAGTTTGACTTACCAGATTAGAAAGACAAGCAATATGACTTTGATCAAAGAAATTATATAAATGAATCGTCAAGAAATGGTGCTGAGAATCAATATTCGGTTCAAATTGGTGAATCTAGATAACTATTATTAGAGTTAGATTAAGTGATGTAAAATCTTCCCAGCATGTAATAAATGATGATGATATCTCCGGAAGTGTGAATGAATTCTTAGAAAAGTGCAAATGCATTCCATTTATGGTTCCCTTTGCGACTGATTTGCAGAAGCAAACCATATTGGCTAACCTTTGCGACCCCCACTATAAATCACGGTGCTATGTTCAGCTTTGTATCTTGACTTTTTCACCCTGATAATGGGTATATACAGCTGATTTTTGAGTCCTTTTTCATCCTCAAATTCAAATCACCATCTTGATCTAATAATCAGATCTCTCCTGTAAATCTCTAAATTCTACTGTAAAATATCATTTTGTTATTCTCTCATTTTTGAGAAATTAATTCTTTCACTGAGTTAAAAACGCTTTTTATTCCGCTTGCGAAAGTCCATAACCCAACAGGTTATGGGCCCAGCAATTTTCTAAGTCATAAAATTAATTTCCAAAACAAAACGAATTTGTTGTTGACAGTCATAATCCTTTTCTGCTTAGTACCTTTTCTTTTCACAACTGTTTTGCCTGCTCAATCTTCAATGGATCAACAGACAGTGAAGCTGCTGACCTACACAGGAAAGGCACAGGACTTTCCAATCTGGAGCACAAGATTTGTGGCGATGATGCAGACGAAGGGACTCTATAAATCACTACTGGGGACAGAGGAGCAACCCAATGAGCCTGCGCCACTGGCCAATGGGGCAACCAATGATGAGAAGAAGAACCACAAGGTGCTGAAGGATGCATATGAGAAGGAAGTTGCAGACATCAAGGAGAAACGGAACAATGTGTGGTGCCATTTGGCACTGACTCTAGATGCAACAACCCTCATGCTGATGAGACATGACTGTGTGGGAGATGACGGCGTTGGAGATGGAGCAAAGGCTTGGAAGCTTTTGCAAGAGAGATTTATGTGTAGAGACGCCGACAGTGGTGACTTTAGTGGCACAGCCTGCTCGACTGCAGCTCGAGGATTCTGAGGATTTGGACAGCTTCTTCATCAGAGGACAGGAGTTGCTCACAGGGCTACAAGAAGCAAGGGAAGCAGTCTCAGAGACCCTCTTCAACGCCTTGGTCCTCAATGGTCTGCCAATGAGGTATGAAAGTTTTGTTATACAGGAAAGCTTCAACCCGGCAACGAACTTCACAGAGTTGAGGAAAAGGCTGCAGAACTTTCATGAGAACACGGTGCAGAGACACAAGGGACAAAGTGGTTCAGTGGCACTGGCAGTGAAGCGTGACTTCAAGAAGGGACCCAAGAAAGGAAACTGCTTTGTGTGTGGGATCCCTGGACACTTTGCCAAGGACTGCAGGAAGAAGGAGACAGCACAATGCAGCAAGTGTGGTGAGAAGGGTCACCTAGACAGGGCATGCAAGAGACAAAGAGATGGAGGCATACATGAGTCAGTGGCAATGGGTCCAACATTGGCTACACCAGACGAGGAATGCTGGGCAGCTCTTGCCCAGTGGAAGACAGCAGGCATGCTAGTGGACAGTGGTTGTACAGATCACATAGTGACGAACATCGATGCGTTCCTGGACTTTGAGCCCATTCAATCAGTGGTCAGAAATCCCAACGGAGAGGCTTCCAGAGTGGTGGGCAGAGGCTGTGTGAGGATCAGCATACCCTCAAACAAAGGGGAATTCCAATGCGAACTCAAAAACGTTCTGTGTGTGCCGGAATATTCTTCAAACCTCCTATCAGTCTCAAGATGCACGGAGTGGGGACATAGATTCACTTTCGAGAGAGGAAACAGCTGATTTGCCCAATTCCTATAGCACAATTGCGACATCTTGTGCCCCCTTATGTACCATTTGGAAGCCATTAAACCTGCATAAAAAATCCGCATGTTGATTCAAATTGCTTTTATGTTGAATGGCTTTCCCCAAATTAGAGAAAAAAGTTTTGCTAATTCTCCGAGAAGTGTTGGCTATCCTTGCCCTAAATACCGTCGAAACTAAAAACATAATGAAAAAAATGGTTTCGCTGCAAACTCTCTGGTAATTCCTCTGATTTTCACAAATGTTAGAATATCGATCAAACTATAGTCTTAAACTTAGTGAGAATTAGAAAGAAAGTTTGACTTACCAGATTAGAAAGACAAGCAATATTACTTTGATCAAAGAAATTATATAAATGAATCGTCAAGAAATGGTGCTGAGAATCAATATTCGGTTCAAATTGGTGAATCTAGATAACTACTATTAGAGTTAGATTAAGTGATGTAAAATCTTCCCAGCATGTAATAAATGATGATGATATCTCCGGAAGTGTGAATGAATTCTTAGAAAAGTGCAAATGCATTCCATTTATGGTTCCCTTTGCGACTGATTTGCAGAAGCAAACCATATTGGGTAACCTTTGCGACCCCCACTATAAATCACGGTGCTATGTTTAGCTTTGTATCTTGACTTTTTCACCCTGATAATGGGTATATACAGCTGATTTTTGAGTCCTTTTTCATCCTCAAATTCAAATCACCATCTTGATCTAATAATCAGATCTCTCCTGTAAATCTCTAAAATCTACTGTAAAATATCATTTTGTTATTCTCTCATTTTTGAGAAATTAATTCTTTCACTGAGTTAAAAACGCTTTTTATTCCGCTTGCGAAAGTCCATAACCCAACAGGTTATGGGCCCAGCAATTTTCTAAGTCATAAAATTAATTTCCAAAACAAAACGAATTTGTTGTTGACAGTCATAATCCTTTTCTGCTTAGTACCTTTTCTTTTCACAACTGTTTTGCCTGCTCAATCTTCAATGGATCAACAGACAGTGAAGCTGCTGACCTACACAGGAAAGGCACAGGACTTTCCAATCTGGAGCACAAGATTTGTGGCGATGATGCAGACGAAGGGACTCTATAAATCACTACTGGGGACAGAGGAGCAACCCAATGAGCCTGCGCCACTGGCCAATGGGGCAACCAATGATGAGAAGAAGAACCACAAGGTGCTGAAGGATGCATATGAGAAGGAAGTTGCAGACATCAAGGAGAAACGGAACAATGTGTGGTGCCATTTGGCACTGACTCTAGATGCAACAACCCTCATGCTGATGAGACATGACTGTGTGGGAGATGACGGCATTGGAGATGGAGCAAAGGCTTGGAAGCTTTTGCAAGAGAGATTTATGTGTAGAGACGCCGACAGTGGTGACTTTAGTGGCACAGCCTGCTCGACTGCAGCTCGAGGATTCTGAGGATTTGGACAGCTTCTTCATCAGAGGACAGGAGTTGCTCACAGGGCTACAAGAAGCAAGGGAAGCAGTCTCAGAGACCCTCTTCAACGCCTTGGTCCTCAATGGTCTGCCAATGAGGTATGAAAGTTTTGTTATACAGGAAAGCTTCAACCCGGCAACGAACTTCACAGAGTTGAGGAAAAGGCTGCAGAACTTTCATGAGAGCACGGTGCAGAGACACAAGGGACAAAGTGGTTCAGTGGCACTGGCAGTGAAGCGTGACTTCAAGAAGGGACCCAAGAAAGGAAACTGCTTTGTGTGTGGGATCCCTGGACACTTTGCCAAGGACTGCAGGAAGAAGGAGACAGCACAATGCAGCAAGTGTGGTGAGAAGGGTCACCTAGACAGGGCATGCAAGAGACAAAGAGATGGAGGCATACATGAGTCAGTGGCAATGGGTCCAACATTGGCTACACCAGACGAGGAATGCTGGGCAGCTCTTGCCCAGTGGAAGACAGCAGGCATGCTAGTGGACAGTGGTTGTACAGATCACATAGTGACGAACATCGATGCGTTCCTGGACTTTGAGCCCATTCAATCAGTGGTCAGAAATCCCAACGGAGAGGCTTCCAGAGTGGTGGGCAGAGGCTGTGTGAGGATCAGCATACCCTCAAACAAAGGGGAATTCCAATGCGAACTCAAAAACGTTCTGTGTGTGCCGGAATATTCTTCAAACCTCCTATCAGTCTCAAGATGCACGGAGTGGGGACATAGTTTCACTTTCGAGAGAGGAAACAGCTGCATGAAACTCCAGAAGGGAACTCGGGTAAAACTAACACAAGAAAATAAATTGTTGTACTTACCCTGCAGCGTTCTAGAATTCAAGATGAGTTCCAACAGCGTGAAACTTGACAGTGCAAGGAAGTGGCACAGACGATTGGGTCATTTGAATCAAGCAGAAGTGGTCAGGAATGCACCAGAGACAGTGGGGGAACTCGATGATGTATGCAATGTGTGTGCATTGGCCAAGATCGCAAAGACTCCAGTACCAAGAGTGGCAGAAACCCAAGCAGAAGAGAAGCTGGAGAGGGTGTTCACAGACGTGATGGGACCTTTCAGAGTAGAGTCACTGTCAGGGTTCCGGTTCTGCAATGTGTTTGCAGACCAGTACACGAAGTTTGTGTTTGTGGACTTGCTTAAGGCAAAGAGTGAAGCACTGGCCAGCCTGAAGAAATTTGTTCTCAGTGTGGGGACGCCCAAGAAGCTGAGGCAAGACAATGCGAAGGAGTTTCTCTCAGAGAAGTTCAAGACGTACTGCTTAGATGCAGGCATTCTACAGGAAAAGACCATACCAGAGACGCCACAACAGAATGGGTTAGCTGAGAGGTGCAACAAACAGGACACTGCTGGAGATGGCAAGATGTTTGCTCATTGACTCAGGACTTCCCAAGATGATGTGGGGAGCAGCCATTCTTCACGCAGCAAGGATCAGAAACTTGGTTGTGAGACGAGGAGAGGAAAAATGCCCAGCAGAGCTGATGAGAGGTATAAAACCTAAGCTTTCAATTAGTAAATTATCTATTTTTGGTTGCACAGTCTTCATGAGGAAGAGGGACAGAGAAGTCAGCAAACTTGAACCCAAGGCACTGGAAGGAAAGTTTGTGGGTTACACTGAAGGAGAAAACGGATACCTGGTGTACATACCCAACACACGCAAGGTGATGGCAGTTCGAGATGTGATCATCAAGGAGTCTGAAGTGGGCTCAATCCCTGACAAGGAAACGGCTGACCTACTAGATGATGGGTCGGAACTGGGAATCTAACACCCAGATGATGGTAATCAAGATGATGACAACAGAGAACGACAGGACACATCTACTGCAATAAAGGAGGAGTGGCATGACGCAGGGAGCGTGAATACTCAAGAAACAACACTGAGACCAGAGGCCTCAGATGTTGGAGAAACAGCACTAGATGAAGGATCTATTGCAACAAGAGAGAGTTACAGAGACTCAGAGTCACTGGAAGACAGTGACACAGAAGACTTCTCACAGTTAGAGGCAGTTGGCTTCAATGAAGATGCACTGGAACACGCGGACAGAGCAGAGCGCAGACGAGGGACACGAGCAAGGAATGTTCCGCAATTTTTTGGAGAAGTCAGGACCCATCTTGCTGTGACTGAGGGCGACTATGTGGAACCCAAAACAGTCTACGAAGCCAAGCAAGGTGACGATTGGGACCAGTGGCACCGGGCAATGAAGGACGAGGTCAAGGCACTCCAAGACAACGAGACTTGGAACCTAGTGGGACCACCCACAGACGGGGACGTCATACCGGGCAAATGGGTCTACAAAGTGAAATTGGGACCCAGTGGTCAAGTGGACAAATACAAAGCGCGCTATGTGGCGAAAGGCTTCAAACAAGTGGAAGGACTGGACTACTTTGAGACTTTTGCGCCTACCTGTAAGCCAGAAACATTCAGGATTCTACTTCAGCTATCAGCGAAGCAGGGCCATGTGACGAACCATTTTGATGTCAAGACTGCTTTCTGCACTCACCAATCGAGGAAGAAGTGTATCTGGAACAGCCACAGGAGTTTGTAAAACGCGGATCAGATGGGGAGAAGTTAGTATGTCGACTAAATAAATCAATTTATGGTTTGAAACAGGCTGCTAACAACTGGTACAAAGAGCTGGCAAACTTCCTACTGAGACAGGGGTTCACCAGAAGCAGGAACGATCACTGCTTGTTCGCAAGATCAGAGTCAGAGGATCACACCTTCATCTTGATCTGGGTTGACGACATCATAGTAGCATCAAGAAGTATGACAGTGGTCTCTGATGTCAAGAAGGCACTAGAAGCAACCTTTCACATGGAAGACAGAGGGAGACTACACTGGTTTTTGGGTCTAAGAATCAGACGAGAAGAGGGCAAAGTCACAGTCGACCAAGAACGCTACATAGAAACAATGCTTGAGCGGTTTCAAATGGATCAATGCAAACCCTCAAGAACTCCAGCTGATTTGGATTTGAAACTTCAGACAGCACAGAACGGAGACGAAGAAGTGGACCAGAGGATCTACAGAAGCTTTGTTGGATCACTTCTGTATCTGGCCAAACAGACGAGGCCAGACATCATGTTCACAGTCAACATTCTGTCCAGACACATGAATGCACCTACCAATCAACACTGGATGTGCGGAAAACGACTTCTGCGATATCTTCAAGGTTCAAAAGGTTTAAAACTTACTTACACAAAAGAGGCTAGTTATGATTTAGTGGGGGAAAGTGATGCAGACTGGTCTGGAGACGTGAACGACAGAAAATCAACAACGGGCTATTACTTCAAGCTCAACGGACGTGGCGCAGCACTCAGCTGGGGTGTCAAGAAGCGGGCCACAGTTGCTCTCTCTTCATCAGAAGCAGAATATCAGGGCATGGCAGCAGCAGTTCAGGAAGCACTCTACCTGAAACAACTTCTAGAGGATTTTGGCATCCAACAGAAACGTCCAATAGCAATTGGAGAGGACAACCAAAGTTGTATCAGACTTTGCCAAAACCCAGTCATGCACAAGAGGAGCAAGCACATCGAGACAAACTTCCACTTCATTCGTGACAAGACTGAGGATGGGACTATTTCAATTCATTACGTCCCTACAGACAAAATGGCAGCGGACATCTTCACAAAGTCCTTACCCG
>NW_027453652.1:20000-46647 GCF_964194025.1 Convolutriloba macropyga | reverse complement strand
AGCTTTCACATGTTGCTGTTTCGGCTTTCGCTTACTACAGTCAACATAATACTCGTTGCAAAATAAGTGCTCGGCATCTGCAATTTTCCAAAGACGAAGTTTCGCCAGTTCAATTTTCGCTCGCCAATTATGGCTACTAATTCACACGGTACTGAGCTCAACAACATTAAATTTGTTCAGCAAGACTTTCACATGTTGATGTTTTGGCTTCGCCTACTAGAAGCAACATAATACTCGTCTTGTTAGCTCATTCAATGAGAATAGCTTTTCCCGTTGAGAATTTTTGCCTTCAATTGGGCGTTGTAGTGAGTTTGGCTACTCAGATCACCAAATACTTGTGACAATTCGAACCAGAAATGTTTTCAATTTTTCACATGCTGATGTTTCGGATTCAACCTACTAGAAAGCAGCATAATACTTGTATTCAACAATTTCTGTATCAAATCCCAGTTTTCTCTGGTGCATCTTTGCCAAACTATTCCAAACTGCCTGAGTCTGAATACCAATTACAGGTACTAGTAAATGCACGTTACTAAGGACTATATAGTTCTAGGTTACTGTACACAACGACGTTCACATGTTGATGTTTCAGCTGCCGCTTACTAGAAACAACATAATACTTATCGTGCATACCTTTCCATAACTTGTCCTTTTCAGATGCATTAGTTCCCTTTTGTCTTGGCTTCTACAGTCAGACTGGCTACTAGTAACAGCACAGTACTAATCACATATCGTTCTACAGTTTGCAGACAACTTTCACATGTTGATGTTTCAGCTTTCGCCTACTAGAAACAACATAATACTCGCTGTATACATTTGTAGTTCTCTATGTAACTTTCATGTGAAGAAGTTTCGCCAGTCTTTTTGACTGTCTCAAATCTGAGTCATGCTTAGGCTACTAGTTGCTTCATAGTACTTATCGCCTCGAGATCATTGAACAAAACTTGATTTTCACATGTTGCTGTTTCAGCTTCCGCTTACTAGAAACAACATAATACTAGTCTCATTAAGTTCCGTCTCTTTGCAATTTTCTTATGAAGAAAATTCGCCATCACAATGACTCCAGCAGTTCTTGATCAAGGAATGCAATCATTGATCAGAATGCTATTATTTGAATCGGTTCTGCTTTAAGTGTTCCAATTTTATTGGAAGCACCAACAATAGAACATCAATGTGTTCAATCGAGAGTTATATAACCCTGAATCGGACGCAGTCAACAGCCGAAGCCGAGACCGCCTTTTGCGTTAGAGAGGTCGGTAAACAAATCTTGCGATTCATACCGAATTAACACATATAGCTGTGCTCCTCTTCGTAAAGCGAGCCAAGTGATCCCCTGTTGAAGGATGTATTTGGACCAATCTAGTAGCATTTGGTTTCCAACAAGCTCTCCCAAGTTAGCTTACTTATTGGGCTTTTCAACCAATTCGGTTGGCTACAAGCATCATCAAAGTACTAGCCACAGTTTGATCGCAAAATTCTACGACTTTCACATGTTGATGTTTCGGCTTGCGCTTAGCCTACTATAAGCAACATAATACTAGTCATATCATAGAGCGTGATCAGCTTGTGACGTTCTCATGATGAAGTTTCACCAACAGTGTCTCACTTCGAGCTTAAATCCAGCTACTAGTAACTACACAGTACTGACTGCAACGATAACTTTTATCTATACCTTTCACATGCTGCGCTTTCGGCCAGGGCCTACTAACGTCAACATAATACTCGATATAAACTTTTGTTCATGATGCAGCTTCCCCATGCAGAAGTTTCGCCTTCAAATGCTCTCTTGGCCATATGACGTAAGAAAAGGTTACTAGTAACATCACAGTACTAGCCACAGTTTGATTGCAAAATTCTACGACTTTCACATGTTGATGTTTCGGCTTGCGCTTAGCCTACTAGAAGCAACATAATACTAGTCATATCATAGAGCGTGATCAGCTTGTGACGTTCTCATGATGAAGTTTCACCAACAGTGTCTCATTTCGAGCTTAAATCCAGCTACTAGTAACTACACAGTACTGACTGCAACGCTAACTTTTATCTATACCTTTCACATGCTGCGCTTTCGGCCAGGGCCTACTAACGTCAACATAATACTCGATATAAACTTTTGTTCATGATGCAGCTTCCCCATGCAGAAGTTTCGCCTTCAAATGCTCTCTTGGCCATATGACGTAACACAAGGTTACTAGTAACATCACAGTACTAGCCACAATTTGATCGCAAAATTCTACGACTTTCACATGTTGATGTTTCGGCTTGCGCTTAGCCTACTATAAGCAACATAATACTAGTCATATCATAGAGCGTGATCAGCTTGTGACGTTCTCATGATGAAGTTTCACCAACAGTGTCTCACTTCGAGCTTAAATCCAGCTACTAGTAACTACACAGTACTGACTGCAACGATAACTTTTATCTATACCTTTCACATGCTGCGCTTTCGGCCAGGGCCTACTAACGTCAACATAATACTCGATATAAACTTTTGTTCATGATGCAGCTTCCCCATGCAGAAGTTTCGCCTTCAAATGCTCTCTTGGCCATATGACGTAAGAAAAGGTTACTAGTAACATCACAGTACTAGCCACAGTTTGATTGCAAAATTCTACGACTTTCACATGTTGATGTTTCGGCTTGCGCTTAGCCTACTAGAAGCAACATAATACTAGTCATATCATAGAGCGTGATCAGCTTGTGACGTTCTCATGATGAAGTTTCACCAACAGTGTCTCATTTCGAGCTTAAATCCAGCTACTAGTAACTACACAGTACTGACTGCAACGCTAACTTTTATCTATACCTTTCACATGCTGCGCTTTCGGCCAGGGCCTACTAACGTCAACATAATACTCGATATAAACTTTTGTTCATGATGCAGCTTCCCCATGCAGAAGTTTCGCCTTCAAATGCTCTCTTGGCCATATGACGTAACACAAGGTTACTAGTAACATCACAGTACTAGCCACAATTTGATCGCAAAATTCTACGACTTTCACATGTTGATGTTTCGGCTTGCGCTTAGCCTACTAGAAGCAACATAATACTAGTCATATCATGGAGCGTGATCAGCTTGTGACGTTCTCATGATGAAGTTTCACCAACAGTGTCTCATTTCGAGCTTAAATCCAGCTACTAGTAACTACACAGTACTGACTGCAACGATAACTTTTATCTATACCTTTCACATGCTGCGCTTTCGGCCAGGGCCTACTAATGTCAACATAATACTCGATATAAACTTTTGTTCATGATGCAGCTTCCCCATGCAGAAGTTTCGCCTTCAAATGCTCTCTTGGCCATATGACGTAACACAAGGTTACTAGTAACATCACAGTACTAGCCACAATTTGATCGCAAAATTCTACGACTTTCACATGTTGATGTTTCGGCTTGCGCTTAGCCTACTAGAAGCAACATAATACTAGTCATATCATAGAGCTTGATCAGCTTGTGACATTCTCATGATGAAGTTTCACCAACAGTGTCTCATTTTGAGCTTAAATCCAGCTACTAGTAACTACACAGTACTGACTGCAACAATAACTTTTATCTATACCTTTCACATGCTGCGTTTTCGGCCAAGGCCTACTAACGTCAACATAATACTCGATATAAAATTTTGATCATGATGCAGCTTTCCCATGCAGAAGTTTCGCCTTCAAATGCTCTCTTGGCCATATGACGGAACACCAGGTTACTAGTAACATCACAGTACTAGCCACAGTTTGATTGCAAAATTCTACGACTTTCACATGTTGATGTTTCGGCTTGCGCTTAGCCTACTAGAAGCAACATAATACTAGTCATATCATAGAGCGTGATCAGCTTGTGACGTTCTCATGATGAAGTTTCACCAATAGTGTTTCATTCGAATTGGTTCTGCTTTAAGCTCTCCAATTGTTTTGGATGAACCAGTTTTGCCCTTCGAAGCCACTTTTGTGAGCTTTTGTGGGTCTTTACCAAGAGGATATACCTCAAGGCCTCTTTCAATTCCTTTAAGTTCTTTCAACTCCTTTACAGTTTCTAGGTTCACATAGCTGCAAACCTTATTTCTAGTTTTAAGTCTGGCCAACTTGGGGAGAGTTGGTGCAGACCGTGACCAATTCTAGTAGGATGCCACAACAAGAATGTGATCAACTTAGCTTGTCGATGAACCTGCCCCACATTCAAACAACTCTATCGCCTTTTCCTCGTATAGTTATATGCGAGGGCCTCTCATAGAGAGCGCTGTTAGCAACCTTTTCCACATAGACGATAAAGTTGTGAGTGTTTTGCACATGGCTGTTGTCATCACCACGTGACGAGTCAACTCAGCTTGACTCTCTACACTCCGACAAGCTTTGCACATACGCCTTTAGTTCAGTATGTGTCTTTAATCTGACTCCGGTGCCTCAAGCCGGAAAAATTGTCAGATTATGATCATTATCGGTTAGTCATCCCGATGCAAGATCGTATCGTACTGTCTTTGTCTACCTCCAGATTCCGAAGAACAGGAGGAGACTCTCCCAGACCTACATATCTGGGAGAATGTTCAGAGGGCGAGAAGCTGTGGATTACTCTCCCCTAAGAACTGACTAAACTTTACCCTCGTCCAAGGTAAGTTTATTTTAGCTAGCCTTCTATGTAAAGGATCTGAGGCTAAGCTGTGTTTTTTCGAGCCTTTGGCTCGGAGCAAGTTCAGTGGGCGCCCCGAGTAGCTCAACTCTTTCCCACTGAACAGCGCAACGCTCTGTCACTCGCTGGGATTTTTGCGTGTCGGTTCTAACCACGCGACTTGTGGACCTTTTTAGGCCTTTCTCATTCACAAGTCTATAGCTGGGCTTCTATAACCCAGCTTCTGAGATCTAGATAGCTGCAGTTCTGCTAGGCTGCTTTTGCTAACTAGTCTCCCTTTAAGCAGTCCCTTGCCATGACTGCTGAACTATGTATCCACACAAGTAGTTTTTGAGCTCGATACATAATTCGAGATTGGTTGCCAAGCAATCTCTAGCGACAGAGCGTCATGCGCACTACAGACATGGCCTCTACCAGCAGCCATGCCCGAAGGAATCAATCACTGATCCTTCCGCAGGTTCCCCTACGGAAACCTTGTTACGACTTTTACTTCCTCTAGACAATTAAGCTCGATCCGCTTCATCCCGTTGCCGGAGACCGAAGTCCCAACAGTAGGAATTTGCAATTCTTGCTTAACTATCCAATCAGTAGTAGCGACGGGCGGTGTGTACAAAGGGCAGGGACGTAATCCCTATGAGTTGTTGACTCATAAGTACCAGGAATTCCTGGTTCACGTCTGCAAGTTACAACAGACGATCCCCTTGAAGCGCTGTACTTTTCTCTGATTGCCCAGTCCATTTCGGACCAAGGGCTGAGTACTCAATCTAAAAGTACACAGTGTAGCGCGCGTGCAGTCCAGAACATCTAAGGGCATCACAGACCTGTTATAGCCTCACTTCATCTGCGGTATTTAATTCCGCATAGTTCCTCTAAGAAGTGTTTGAATTCACATATAGTGAATTTCATTATTTAGATGGAGAAGATCTCGTTCGTTATCGGAATTAACCAGACAGATCACTCCACTAACTAAGAACGGCCATGCACCACCGCCCATATAATCATGAAAGATATTCAATCTGTCAATCCTTAAGATGTCTGGACCGGGTGAGTTTTCCCGTGTTGAGTCAAATTAAGCCGCAGGCTCCACTCCTGGTGGTGCCCTTCCGTCAATTCCTTTAAGTTTCGATTTTGCAACCATACTTCCCCCGGAACCAATAAACTTTGGTTTCCCGGTTAATCTCTTGCCAAGTCAAGATCGACTTTGACAAATTGTAGGTTGGTATAGTTTATGGTCAGAATTACGAGGGTATCTAATCCTCTTCAATACTCTGACTTTCGTTCTTGATTAATGAAAACATTCTTGGCAAATGCTTTCGCAGTAGTTTGTCTTGCCACGATCCAAGAATTTCACCTCTAACGTAGCAATACAAATGCCCCCGTCTGTTCCTTTCAATCATTACCGCACTCAGCCAACCGGCATCAATCGAGTAGCGGGTCATTCTCCATTATTCCATGCTTTATTATTCGATCCCAAAGGATGCTTTGAACACTCTAATTTTCTCAGGGTGAAAACACCGTTTCCACAGTTCGTCACATTTAAGTGCAAACTATTTCTTCGATGCGAAGGATGAGCGGAACGAGTCAACAGATTTAACTGAAGACCATGTTGCCGTTCTACTCAAACAGATCCAACTATGAGCTTTTTAAACGCAGCAACTATTGCATACGCTTGTAGAGGCTGGTATTACCGCGGCTGCTGGCACCAGACTTGCCCTCTACTCGTTCATCAATGGAGCTTTTAAGTCCATTCCATTCTGATTACAAACCATAAAGGTTCATATCATTATTTCTAGTCACTACCTCCTCGTGCGGAGAGTGGGTAATTTGCGTGCCTGCTGCCTTCCTTGGATGTGGTAGCCGTTTCTAAGGCTCCCTCTCCGGAATCGAACCCTGATTCCCCGTTACCCGTCACAACCATGGTAGTCCGTTACACTACCATCATAGGTTGATAGGTCAGAAATTCGGAAGTTCCGTCCCCAAGCCGAAGCTATCTGGGATCTTTCAGTTACTAGGACTCATCACGGGATGTGTCTGTACTTAGCAAATCACCCGGTGTAGTCTTGTAAAAGTCTCCGACAGTGTCGGACAATCAGCATGCATTAGCTGCAGGGTTACCGCAGTTATTCATTTAGCTTGCAAATCAACTAATAGATAGTAACTGATTTAATGAGCCATTCGCGGTTCCACTTTTTCAAGCTTCGCTTGCACATGCATGGCTTAGTCTTTCAGACAAGCATATGGCAACTGACAGGATCAATCAGTTTAATTGTACTTTGAACAATCTTTCGATTTGTTCGAATTTAGAAAGACATAGCCTTGCGGCCTCGTCAATCTTGCTTTGAGCTTTTTAAATCACGAAGAGTTTCAATGCATGCTTTGGCATGGCTACTAGTTACTACACAGTACTCTACACACTTAGAGTTACCCACGATTACACATTTCACATGCTGATGTTTCGGCTCGCGCGTACTAGAAACAGCATAATACTATGTGTACTGGTAGATAGCGCTCTGTGAGCATTTCCCATGAGCAGGTTTTGCCCTCCAAATCTCTGTTCTACTGTTACCAATACCGGCTAACAACTGTATCATACTAGGGAGAATTGACTCATGATTTAAAAACCAGATGTTCACATGTCGATGTTTCGGCTCTCGCCTACTAGAAACAACATAATACTAGTCTGTTAAAAATCTCAATCACGCCGCCTCTTCAGATACAGAAGTTTTACCTTTTATTGGTTAGAGAACAGCTTTCCAGCTGTCGACATGGTTACTAGTAACAACACCGTACTCAACACAAAAACTTTTCAACTTCACAACTTTCACATGCTGATGTTTCTGCTTTCGCATACTAGAAACAGCATAATACTTATTGTTTTGTCAAGTAATTTGTGTGTGTCTTTCCCATGTGAAGTTTCACCGGTCAACAATGTTTCCCTGACCAATTACGGCTACTAGTAGCTGTATAATACTAGGGAAAATGATTGAGGATTTAATATCAGATTTTCACATGTTGATGTTTCGGCTTTCGCCTACTAGAAACAACATAATACTAGTCTGCTAAGAAATCTCGCTCAAATTGCCTTTTCACATACAGAAGTTTCACCTTCTATTGGTTAGAGAACAGTTCTCAGCTGTCGACATGGTTACTAGTAACAACATCGTACTCAACACAAAAATTCTTCAACTTCACAACTTTCACATGCTGATGTTTCTGCTTTCGCGTACTAGAAACAGCATAATACTTATTGCTTTGTCAAGAAGTGTGTGTGTCTTTCCCATGCGAAAGTTTCACCGGTCAGCAATAATTGCCGTGTCCAATTAAGGTTACTCATAGCTGTATAATACTAGGGAAAATGATTGAGGATTTAATATCAGATTTTCACATGTTGATGTTTCGGCTTTCGCCTACTAGAAACAACATAATACTAGTCTGCTAATAAATCTCGCTCAAATTGCCTTTTCACATACAGAAGTTTCACCTCTTCTTGGTCACTGTACAGATGATGCTGTCTGTTCTTTATTTGGTTCTGCTTATTATAAGGAGGGGCATCACTCCTTCCTCCTTGGTTTGCATGCATTAAGCCTGCTTTGTGAAAAGCGTATCTTTCTAGCTTTTCTTCGCCTTACTCGAGTAGGACGATACAATCCAGACATTAGTCAGTCTTGGTGTAAAGTCACTGAGTATTATTCGGTTCTGCTTTATTCAGCAATATGCTGTATAATTGTTGTAATTTGCGAACATATTTGTTCTCAGTTCCGAACTACTAGCGACGACAGATTACCAGCGGTCATGAGCCATCAAGGTAGTTCTTTGGTGCATCAAGTAGAGAGGTGCCATCAAACAACACTTCCCTAATAATGCTACACACATAGAATTTGCTACAGTGCAGCTTTTTACTTTGCAAAATTTGCGCACAAATTTTGCATAGAATAAATGTTTTATCAAGATTTTTAGATCCCCTCCCTTGAGAGAACGTTACTCCTTTAAGTGAACACCCCGCGGCGTCCTGTTGTTATTGCTTATAACCATTTCGCAAGCCGGAGGCATAATGCACTACGCAAGCCGCTACTTTGGCACAGAGGCACCTAGTTTTACACCCGGGACTTCAGGTGGCCCAGTTTTACACCCAGTACAGCGGTGCCAGTTGGTAACCCGGTGGATCCTCGGAGACCAGACATGATCATAGATCAAACCCGATGTATGCTACTCCTGAACGTATAGTATCTCCACTGTGCAATGAAATTATCGTTCGTTTCGGGCCTTCCTATACGTTCAGCAGACAATCGCTAGGAATTCACCTCGTGACCCGTGGTGACCACACTGGATTTCAAGTTTATTGATTTGGACAGACCTGTCATTTATTTTGCTTTTCAGCTTCAGTTCTGCTCGATCTAGCTTGCCTAAGGCTTGATCTCGCTTTGCTCACCCCTGTAGGAGCCTCTACTAGTACCACTCGGAGTAATGGGGAATCCACCAGACCTAATCGATGAATGCCATCAAACAACAAACATCATACCCGGCTTCATCAGGCATATTTTATTACTTCCGAGAGGTACTTTAGTATCAGATCTTTCTCCATGCCTCTTATGAGGACCCGTCAGACCTTTCGGTTTATCGTTTAGCTTCAGTCCTGCTCGATCTAGCTTTCCCAAGGCTCGATCTAGCTCTATTCGCCCCACTAGAGGGCTCTCTAAGACCCCTCGGTCTTAGTGTTAGCTCCGGTACTGCTCGGTCGTGCTTGCTGAAGGCCCGACCCAGCTTTAGTTAGATTCTCGTACTTTCTCTTGGCCTCTCTAGGAGGACCAGACAGACCTCTCGGTCTATCGTTTAGCTTCAGTCCTGCTCGATCTAGCTTGCCCAAGGCTTGATCAAGCTCTATTCGCCCCGCTAGAGGGCTCTCTAAGACCCCTCGGTCTTAGTGTTATCTTCTGTAATGCCTAACCAAGCTTACTACAGGCCTTGGTCAGGTCTTTATCGGTCACCGATTAGTAACAGACCAATCATAGGGCCTTCCACCCTATCCGGGTTGAGGTCTTTAGTCCAGCCATATTTTGACAAGACACCTCTCCCTAATAATGCCCCACACATAGAATTACTGTCCATGCAGTATTTAACTTGTGTTTTTTTCTAAAATTTGATTTTCACTTTTTGGAGGTTCATTTGCTCCTCTGACACTCTTTCAGCTTCAATCTTACTCGATCTAGCTTTCCCAAGGCTCGATCTAGCTCTATTCGCCCCACTAGAGGGCTCTCTAAGACACTTCGGTCTTAGTGTTAGCTCCGGTCTTGCTCAATCGTGCTTGCTGAAGGCGCGATCAAGCTTTAGTTAGCTTCTCGTACTTCCTCTTGGCCTCTCTAGGAGGACCAGACAGACCTCTCGGTCTATCGTTTAGCTTCAGTCCTGCTCGATCTAGCTTTCCCAAGGCTCGATCTAGCTCTATTCGCCCTGCTAGAGGGCTCTCTAAGACCCCTCGGTCTTAGTGTTAGCTCCGGTACAGCTCGGTCGTGCTTGCTGAAGGCCCGATCAAGCTTTAGTTAGATTCTCGTACTTTCTCTTGGCCTCTCTAGGAGGACCAGACAGACCTCTCGGTCTATCGTTTAGCTTCAGTCCTGCTTGATCTAGCTTTCCCAAGGCTCGATCTAGCTCTATTCGCCCTGCTAGAGGGCTCTCTAAGACCCCTCGGTCTTAGTGTTAGCTCCGGTACAGCTCGGTCGTGCTTGCTGAAGGCCCGATCAAGCTTTAGTTAGCTTCTCGTACTTTCTCTTGGCCTCTCTAGGAGGACCAGACAGACCTCTCGGTCTATCGTTTAGCTTCAGTCCTGCTCGATCTAGCTTTCCCAAGGCTCGATCTAGATCTATTCGCCCTGCTAGAGGGCTCTCTAAGACCCCTCGGTCTTAGTGTTAGCTCCGGTACAGCTCGGTCGTGCTTGCTGAAGGCCTGATCAAGCTTTAGTTAGCTTCTCGTACTTTCTCTTGGCCTCTCTAGGAGGACCAGACAGACCTTTCGGTCTCTTGCTTAGCTTCAGTCCTGCTCGATCTAGCTTTCCCAAGGCTCGATCTAGCTCTATTCGCCCCGCTAGAGGGCTCTCTAAGACCCCTCGGTCTTAGTGTTAACTCCTGTAATGCCTAACCAAGCTTACTACAGGCCTTGGTCAGGTCTTTATCGGTCACCGATTAGTAACAGACCGATCATGGGGCCTTCCACCCTATCCGGGTTGAGGTCTTTAGTCCAGCCATATTTTGACAAGACACCTCCCCCTAATAATGCCCCACACATAGAAATACTGTCCATGCAGTATTTAACTTGTGTTTTTTCTAAAATTTGATTTTCACTTTTTGGAGGTTCATTTGCTCCTCTGACACTCTTTCAGCTTCAATCTTACTCGATCTAGCTTTCCCAAGGCTCGATCTAGCTCTATTCGCCCCACCAGAGGGCTCTCTAAGACACTTCGGTCTTAGTGTTAGCTCCGGTCTTGCTCAATCGTGCTTGCTGAAGGCGCGATCAAGCTTTAGTTAGCTTCTCGTACTTTCTCTTGGCCTCTCTAGGAGGACCAGACAGACCTCTCGGTCTATCGTTTAGCTTCAGTCCTGCTCGATCTAGCTTTCCCAAGGCTCGATCTAGCTCTATTCGCCCCGCTAGAGGGCTCTCTAAGACCCCTCGGTCTTAGTGTTAGCTCCGGTACAGCTCGGTCGTGCTTGCTGAAGGCCCGATCAAGCTTTAGTTGGCTTCTCGTACTTTCTCTTGGCCTCTCTAGGAGGACCAGACAGACCTCTCGGTCTCTTGCTTAGCTTCAGTCCTGCTCGATCTAGCTTGCCCAAGGCTTGATCAAGCTCTATTCGCCCCGCTAGAGGGCTCTCTAAGACCCCTCGGTCTTAGTGTTAGCTCCGGTACAGCTCGGTCGTGCTTGCTGAAGGCCCGATCAAGCTTTAGTTAGCTTCTCGTTTTTTCTCTTGGCCTCTCTAGGAGGACCAGACAGACCTCTCGGTCTATCGTTTAGCTTCAGTCCTGCTCGATCTAGCTTTCCCAAGGCTCGATCTAGCTCTATTCGCCCCGCTAGAGGGCTCTCTAAGACCCCTCGGTCTTAGTGTTAGCTCCGGTACAGCTCGGTCGTGCTTGCTGAAGGCCCGATCAAGCTTTAGTTGGCTTCTCGTACTTTCTCTTGGCCTCTCTAGGAGGACCAGACAGACCTCTCGGTCTATCCTTTAGCTTCAGTCCTGCTCGATCTAGCTTTCCCAAGGCTCGATCTAGCTCTATTCGCCCCGCTAGAGGGCTCTCTAAGACCCCTCGGTCTTAGTGTTATCTCCTGTAATGCCTAACCAAGCTTACTACAGGCCTTGGTCAGGTCTTTATCGGTCACCGATTAGTAACAGACCGATCATAGGGCCTTCCACCCTATCTGGGTTGAGGTCTTTAGTCCAGCCATATTTTGACAAGACACCTCCCCCTAATAATGCCCCACACATAGAATTACTGTTTATGCAGCTTTTCACTTGTGAAATTTTTAATTTTCGCAATTATTATAGAATAAGTGTTTGCGCAGCTTTTCATAGGTCGAGCTCTAGCTAGCTAGCTCAAGCTAGCTAGCTAGCTCAAGCTCAAGCTATCTAGCTCAAGCTCAAGCCAGCTAGCTCAAGCTCAAGCTAGCTAGCTAGCTCAAGCTCAAGCTAGCTAGCTAGCTCAAGCTCAAGCTAGCTAGCTCAAGCTCAAGCTAGCTAGCTCAAGCTCAAGCTAGCTAGCTAGCTCAAGCTCAAGCTCAAGCTAGCTAGCTCAAGCTCAAGCTCAAGCTAGCTAGCTAGCTCAAGCTCAAGCTAGCTAGCTAGCTCAAGCTCAAGCTAGCTAGCTAGCTCAAGCTCAAGCTAGCTAGCTCAAGCTCAAGCTCAAGCTCAAGCTAGCTAGCTAGCTCAAGCTAGCTAGCTAGCTCAAGCTCAAGCTAGCTAGCTAGCTCAAGTTCAAGCTAGCTAGCTAGCTCAAGCTCAAGCTAGCTAGCTAGCTCAAGCTCAAGCTAGCTAGCTCAAGCTCAAGCTAGCTAGCTCAAGCTCAAGCTAGCTAGCTAGCTCAAGCTCAAGCTCAAGCTAGCTAGCTCAAGCTCAAGCTCAAGCTAGCTAGCTAGCTCAAGCTCAAGCTAGCTAGCTAGCTCAAGCTCAAGCTCAAGCTAGCTAGCTAGCTCAAGTTCAAGCTAGCTAGCTAGCTCAAGCTCAAGCTAGCTAGCTCAAGCTCAAGCTAGCTAGCTCAAGCTCAAGCCAGCTAGCTCAAGCTCAAGCTCAAGCTAGCTAGCTAGCTCAAGCACAAGCTAGCTAGCTAGCTCAATCTCAAGCTAGCTAGCTCAAGCTCAAGCTAGCTAGCTCAAGCTCAAGCTAGCTAGCTAGCTCAAGCTCAAGCTCAAGCTAGCTAGCTCAAGCTCAAGCTCAAGCTAGCTAGCTAGCTCAAGCTCAAGCTAGCTAGCTAGCTCAAGCTCAAGCTCAAGCTAGCTAGCTCAAGCTCAAGCTCAAGCTAGCTAGCTAGCTCAAGCTCAAGCTGGCTAGCTAGCTCAAGCTCAAGCTAGCTAGCTAGCTCAAGCTCAAGCTAGCTAGCTCAAGCTCAAGCTCAAGCTCAAGCTAGCTAGCTAGCTCAAGCTAGCTAGCTAGCTCAAGCTCAAGCTAGCTAGCTAGCTCAAGTTCAAGCTAGCTAGCTAGCTCAAGCTCAAGCTAGCTAGCTAGCTCAAGCTCAAGCTAGCTAGCTCAAGCTCAAGCTAGCTAGCTCAAGCTCAAGCTAGCTAGCTAGCTCAAGCTCAAGCTCAAGCTAGCTAGCTCAAGCTCAAGCTCAAGCTAGCTAGCTAGCTCAAGCTCAAGCTAGCTAGCTAGCTCAAGCTCAAGCTAGCTAGCTAGCTCAAGTTCAAGCTAGCTAGCTAGCTCAAGCTCAAGCTAGCTAGCTCAAGCTCAAGCTAGCTAGCTCAAACTCAAGCTAGCTAGCTAGCTCAAGTTCAAGCTAGCTAGCTAGCTCAAGCTCAAGCTAGCTAGCTAGCTCAAGCTCAAGCTAGCTAGCTCAAGCTCAAGCTAGCTAGCTCAAGCTCCAGCTAGCTAGCTAGCTCAAGCTCAAGCTCAAGCTAGCTAGCTCAAGCTCAAGCTCAAGCTAGCTAGCTAGCTCAAGCTCAAGCTAGCTAGCTAGCTCAAGCTCAAGCTAGCTAGCTAGCTCAAGTTCAAGCTAGCTAGCTAGCTCAAGCTCAAGCTAGCTAGCTCAAGCTCAAGCTAGCTAGCTCAAGCTCAAGCCAGCTAGCTCAAGCTCAAGCTCAAGCTAGCTAGCTAGCTAGCTCAAGCACAAGCTTGCTAGCTAGCTCAAGCTCAAGCTAGCTAGCTCAAGCTCAAGCTAGCTAGCTCAAGCTCAAGCTAGCTAGCTCAAGCTCAAGCTCAAGCTAGCTAGCTAGCTCAAGCACAAGCTTGCTAGCTAGCTCAAGCTCAAGCTAGCTAGCTCAAGCTCAAGCTAGCTAGCTCAAGCTCAAGCTAGCTAGCTAGCTCAAGCTCAAGCTCAAGCTAGCTAGCTCAAGCTCAAGCTCAAGCTAGCTAGCTAGCTCAAGCTCAAGCTAGCTAGCTAGCTCAAGCTCAAGCTAGCTAGCTAGCTCAAGCTCAAGCTAGCTAGCTCAAGCTCAAGCTCAAGCTAGCTAGCTAGCTCAAGCTAGCTAGCTAGCTCAAGCTCAAGCTAGCTAGCTAGCTCAAGTTCAAGCTAGCTAGCTAGCTCAAGCTCAAGCTAGCTAGCTAGCTCAAGCTCAAGCTAGCTAGCTCAAGCTCAAGCTAGCTAGCTCAAGCTCAAGCTAGCTAGCTAGCTCAAGCTCAAGCTCAAGCTAGCTAGCTCAAGCTCAAGCTCAAGCTAGCTAGCTAGCTCAAGCTCAAGCTAGCTAGCTAGCTCAAGCTCAAGCTAGCTAGCTAGCTCAAGTTCAAGCTAGCTAGCTAGCTCAAGCTCAAGCTAGCTAGCTCAAGCTCAAGCTAGCTAGCTCAAGCTCAAGCCAGCTAGCTCAAGCTCAAGCTCAAGCTAGCTAGCTAGCTCAAGCACAAGCTAGCTAGCTAGCTCAAGCTCAAGCTAGCTAGCTCAAGCTCAAGCTAGCTAGCTCAAGCTCAAGCTAGCTAGCTAGCTCAAGCTCAAGCTCAAGCTAGCTAGCTCAAGCTCAAGCTCAAGCTAGCTAGCTAGCTCAAGCTCAAGCTAGCTAGCTAGCTCAAGCTCAAGCTCAAGCTAGCTAGCTCAAGCTCAAGCTCAAGCTAGCTAGCTAGCTCAAGCTCAAGCTAGCTAGCTAGCTCAAGCTCAAGCTAGCTAGCTAGCTCAAGCTCAAGCTAGCTAGCTCAAGCTCAAGCTCAAGCTCAAGCTAGCTAGCTAGCTCAAGCTAGCTAGCTAGCTCAAGCTCAAGCTAGCTAGCTAGCTCAAGTTCAAGCTAGCTAGCTAGCTCAAGCTCAAGCTAGCTAGCTAGCTCAAGCTCAAGCTAGCTAGCTCAAGCTCAAGCTAGCTAGCTCAAGCTCAAGCTAGCTAGCTAGCTCAAGCTCAAGCTCAAGCTAGCTAGCTCAAGCTCAAGCTCAAGCTAGCTAGCTAGCTCAAGCTCAAGCTAGCTAGCTAGCTCAAGCTCAAGCTAGCTAGCTAGCTCAAGTTCAAGCTAGCTAGCTAGCTCAAGCTCAAGCTAGCTAGCTCAAGCTCAAGCTAGCTAGCTCAAACTCAAGCTAGCTAGCTAGCTCAAGTTCAAGCTAGCTAGCTAGCTCAAGCTCAAGCTAGCTAGCTAGCTCAAGCTCAAGCTAGCTAGCTCAAGCTCAAGCTAGCTAGCTCAAGCTCAAGCTAGCTAGCTAGCTCAAGCTCAAGCTCAAGCTAGCTAGCTCAAGCTCAAGCTCAAGCTAGCTAGCTAGCTCAAGCTCAAGCTAGCTAGCTAGCTCAAGCTCAAGCTAGCTAGCTAGCTCAAGTTCAAGCTAGCTAGCTAGCTCAAGCTCAAGCTAGCTAGCTCAAGCTCAAGCTAGCTAGCTCAAGCTCAAGCCAGCTAGCTCAAGCTCAAGCTCAAGCTAGCTAGCTAGCTCAAGCACAAGCTTGCTAGCTAGCTCAAGCTCAAGCTAGCTAGCTCAAGCTCAAGCTAGCTAGCTCAAGCTCAAGCTAGCTAGCTCAAGCTCAAGCTCAAGCTAGCTAGCTAGCTCAAGCACAAGCTTGCTAGCTAGCTCAAGCTCAAGCTAGCTAGCTCAAGCTCAAGCTAGCTAGCTCAAGCTCAAGCTAGCTAGCTAGCTCAAGCTCAAGCTCAAGCTAGCTAGCTCAAGCTCAAGCTCAAGCTAGCTAGCTAGCTCAAGCTCAAGCTAGCTAGCTAGCTCAAGCTCAAGCTAGCTAGCTAGCTCAAGCTCAAGCTAGCTAGCTCAAGCTCAAGCTCAAGCTAGCTAGCTAGCTCAAGCTAGCTAGCTAGCTCAAGCTCAAGCTAGCTAGCTAGCTCAAGTTCAAGCTAGCTAGCTAGCTCAAGCTCAAGCTAGCTAGCTAGCTCAAGCTCAAGCTATCTAGCTCAAGCTCAAGCTAGCTAGCTCAAGCTCAAGCTAGCTAGCTAGCTCAAGCTCAAGCTCAAGCTAGCTAGCTCAAGCTCAAGCTCAAGCTAGCTAGCTAGCTCAAGCTCAAGCTAGCTAGCTAGCTCAAGCTCAAGCTAGCTAGCTAGCTCAAGTTCAAGCTAGCTAGCTAGCTCAAGCTCAAGCTAGCTAGCTCAAGCTCAAGCTAGCTAGCTCAAGCTCAAGCCAGCTAGCTCAAGCTCAAGCTCAAGCTAGCTAGCTAGCTCAAGCTCAAGCTCAAGCTCAAGCTAGCTAGCTAGCTCAAGTTCAAGCTAGCTAGCTAGCTCAAGCTCAAGCTAGCTAGCTCAAGCTCAAGCTAGCTAGCTCAAGCTCAAGCCAGCTAGCTCAAGCTCAAGCTCAAGCTAGCTAGCTAGCTCAAGCTCAAGCTAGCTAGCTCAAGCTCAAGCTAGCTAGCTAGCTAGCTCAAGCTCAAGCTCAAGCTAGCTAGCTCAAGCTCAAGCTCAAGCTAGCTAGCTCAAGCTCAAGCTCAAGCTAGCTAGCTCAAGCCCAAGCTCAAGCTAGCTAGCTAGCTCAAGCTCAAGCTAGCTAGCTCAAGCTCAAGCTAGCTAGCTCAAGCTCAAGCTCAAGCTCAAGCTAGCTAGCTAGCTAGCTCAAGCTCAAGCTCAAGCTAGCTAGCTAGCTCAAGCTCAAGCTAGCTAGCTCAAGCTCAAGCTAGCTAGCTAGCTCAAGTTCAAGCTAGCTAGCTAGCTCAAGCTCAAGCTAGCTAGCTAGCTCAAGCTCAAGCTAGCTAGCTCAAGCTCAAGCTAGCTAGCTCAAGCTCAAGCTAGCTAGCTAGCTCAAGCTCAAGCTCAAGCTAGCTAGCTCAAGCTCAAGCTCAAGCTAGCTAGCTAGCTCAAGCTCAAGCTAGCTAGCTAGCTCAAGCTCAAGCTAGCTAGCTAGCTCAAGTTCAAGCTAGCTAGCTAGCTCAAGCTCAAGCTAGCTAGCTCAAGCTCAAGCTAGCTAGCTCAAACTCAAGCTAGCTAGCTAGCTCAAGTTCAAGCTAGCTAGCTAGCTCAAGCTCAAGCTAGCTAGCTAGCTCAAGCTCAAGCTAGCTAGCTCAAGCTCAAGCTAGCTAGCTCAAGCTCAAGCTAGCTAGCTAGCTCAAGCTCAAGCTCAAGCTAGCTAGCTCAAGCTCAAGCTCAAGCTAGCTAGCTAGCTCAAGCTCAAGCTAGCTAGCTAGCTCAAGCTCAAGCTAGCTAGCTAGCTCAAGTTCAAGCTAGCTAGCTAGGTCAAGCTCAAGCTAGCTAGCTCAAGCTCAAGCTAGCTAGCTCAAGCTCAAGCCAGCTAGCTCAAGCTCAAGCTCAAGCTAGCTAGCTAGCTCAAGCACAAGCTTGCTAGCTAGCTCAAGCTCAAGCTAGCTAGCTCAAGCTCAAGCTAGCTAGCTCAAGCTCAAGCTAGCTAGCTCAAGCTCAAGCTCAAGCTAGCTAGCTAGCTCAAGCACAAGCTTGCTAGCTAGCTCAAGCTCAAGCTAGCTAGCTCAAGCTCAAGCTAGCTAGCTCAAGCTCAAGCTAGCTAGCTAGCTCAAGCTCAAGCTCAAGCTAGCTAGCTCAAGCTCAAGCTCAAGCTAGCTAGCTAGCTCAAGCTCAAGCTAGCTAGCTAGCTCAAGCTCAAGCTAGCTAGCTAGCTCAAGCTCAAGCTAGCTAGCTCAAGCTCAAGCTCAAGCTAGCTAGCTAGCTCAAGCTAGCTAGCTAGCTCAAGCTCAAGCTAGCTAGCTAGCTCAAGTTCAAGCTAGCTAGCTAGCTCAAGCTCAAGCTAGCTAGCTAGCTCAAGCTCAAGCTAGCTAGCTCAAGCTCAAGCTAGCTAGCTCAAGCTCAAGCTAGCTAGCTAGCTCAAGCTCAAGCTCAAGCTAGCTAGCTCAAGCTCAAGCTCAAGCTAGCTAGCTAGCTCAAGCTCAAGCTAGCTAGCTAGCTCAAGCTCAAGCTAGCTAGCTAGCTCAAGTTCAAGCTAGCTAGCTAGCTCAAGCTCAAGCTAGCTAGCTCAAGCTCAAGCTAGCTAGCTCAAGCTCAAGCCAGCTAGCTCAAGCTCAAGCTCAAGCTAGCTAGCTAGCTCAAGCTCAAGCTCAAGCTAGCTAGCTAGCTCAAGTTCAAGCTAGCTAGCTAGCTCAAGCTCAAGCTAGCTAGCTCAAGCTCAAGCTAGCTAGCTCAAGCTCAAGCCAGCTAGCTCAAGCTCAATCTCAAGCTAGCTAGCTAGCTCAAGCTCAAGCTAGCTAGCTCAAGCTCAAGCTAGCTAGCTAGCTAGCTCAAGCTCAAGCTCAAGCTAGCTAGCTCAAGCTCAAGCTCAAGCTAGCTAGCTCAAGCTCAAGCTCAAGCTAGCTAGCTCAAGCTCAAGCTCAAGCTAGCTAGCTCAAGCTCAAGCTCAAGCTAGCTAGCTAGCTCAAGCTCAAGCTAGCTAGCTCAAGCTCAAGCTCAAGCTCAAGCTAGCTAGCTAGCTAGCTCAAGCTCAAGCTCAAGCTAGCTAGCTAGCTCAAGCTCAAGCTAGCTAGCTCAAGCTCAAGCCAGCTAGCTCAAGCTCAAGCTCAAGCTAGCTAGCTAGCTCAAGCTCAAGCTAGCTAGCTCAAGCTCAAGCCAGCTAGCTCAAGCTCAAGCTCAAGCTCAAGCTAGCTAGCTAGCTCAAGCTCAAGCTCAAGCTAGCTAGCTAGCTAGCTCAAGCTCAAGCTAGCTAGCTCAAGCTCAAGCCAGCTAGCTCAAGCTCAAGCTCAAGCTAGCTAGCTAGCTCAAGCTCAAGCTAGCTAGCTCAAGCTCAAGCTCAAGCGAGCTAGCTAGCTCAAGCTCAAGCTAGCTAGCTAGCTCAAGCTCAAGCTAGCTAACTCAAGCTAACTCAGCTAGCTCAAGCTAACTCAAGCTAGCTAAAGCTAACTCAAGCTAACTCAAGCTAACTCAAGCTAACTCAAGCTAGCTAAAGCTAACTCAAGCTAACTCAAGCTAACCCGAGCTAACTCAAGCTAGCTCAAGCTAACCCAAGCTAGCTAAAGCTAACTCAAGCTAACTCAAGCTAATTCAAGCTAACTCAAGCTAACTCAAGCTAACTCAAGCTAACTCAAGCTAGCTAAAGCTAACTCAAGCTAACTCAAGCTAACTCAAGCTAACCCGAGCTAACTCAAGCTAACTGAAGGTAGCTAAAGCTAGTTCAAGCTAACTCAAGCTAGCTAAAGCTAAGACAAGCTAACTCAAGCTAACTCAAGCTAACTCAAGCTAACTCAAGCTAACTCAAGCTAGTTCAAGCTAACTCAAGCTAACTCAAGCTAACTCAAGCTAGCTAAAGCTAACTCAAGCTAACTCAAGCTAACTCAAGCTAACCCGAGCTAACTCAAGCTAACTCAAGGTAGCTAAAGCTAGTTCAAGCTAACTCAAGCTAGCTAAAGCTAAGACAAGCTAACTCAAGCTAACTCAAGCTAACTCAAGCTAACTCAAGCTAACTCAAGCTAGTTCAAGCTAACTCAAGCTAGCTAAAGCTAACTCAAGCTAACTCAAGCTAACTCAAGCTAGCTCAAGCTAACTCAAGCTAGTTCAAGCTAACTCAAGCTAGCTAAAGCTAACTCAAGCTAACTCAAGCTAACTCAAGCTAACTCAAGCTAGCTAAAGCTAACTCAAGCTAACTCAAGCTAACCCGAGCTAACTCAAGCTAGCTCAAGCTAACCCAAGCTAGCTAAAGCTAACTCAAGCTAACTCAAGCTAATTCAAGCTAACTCAAGCTAACTCAAGCTAACTCAAGCTAACTCAAGCTAGCTAAAGCTAACTCAAGCTAACTCAAGCTAACTCAAGCTAACCCGAGCTAACTCAAGCTAACTCAAGGTAGCTAAAGCTAGTTCAAGCTAACTCAAGCTAGCTAAAGCTAAGACAAGCTAACTCAAGCTAACTCAAGCTAACTCAAGCTAACTCAAGCTAACTCAAGCTAACTCAAGCTAGCTAAAGCTAACTCAAGCTAACTCAAGCTAACTCAAGCTAACCCGAGCTAACTCAAGCTAACTCAAGGTAGCTAAAGCTAGTTCAAGCTAACTCAAGCTAGCTAAAGCTAAGACAAGCTAACTCAAGCTAACTCAAGCTAACTCAAGCTAACTCAAGCTAACTAAAGCTAGTTCAAGCTAACTCAAGCTAGCTAAAGCTAACTCAAGCTAACTCAAGCTAACTCAAGCTAGCTCAAGCTAACTCAAGCTAGTTCAAGCTAACTCAAGCTAGCTAAAGCTAACTCAAGCTAACTCAAGCTAACTCAAGCTAACTCAAGCTAGCTAAAGCTAACTCAAGCTAACTCAAGCTAACCCGAGCTAACTCAAGCTAGCTCAAGCTAACCCAAGCTAGCTAAAGCTAACTCAAGCTAACTCAAGCTAATTCAAGCTAACTCAAGCTAACTCAAGCTAACTCAAGCTAACTCAAGCTAGCTAAAGCTAACTCAAGCTAACTCAAGCTAACTCAAGCTAACCCGAGCTAACTCAAGCTAACTCAAGGTAGCTAAAGCTAGTTCAAGCTAACTCAAGCTAGCTAAAGCTAAGACAAGCTAACTCAAGCTAACTCAAGCTAACTCAAGCTAACTCAAGCTAACTCAAGCTAACTCAAGCTAGTTCAAGCTAACTCAAGCTAACTCAAGCTAACTCAAGCTAGCTAAAGCTAACTCAAGCTAACTCAAGCTAACTCAAGCTAACCCGAGCTAACTCAAGCTAACTCAAGGTAGCTAAAGCTAGTTCAAGCTAGCTCAAGCTAGCTAAAGCTAAGACAAGCTAACTCAAGCTAACTCAAGCTAACTCAAGCTAACTCAAGCTAGTTCAAGCTAACTCAAGCTAGCTAAAGCTAACTCAAGCTAACTCAAGCTAACTCAAGCTAGCTCAAGCTAACTCAAGCTAGTTCAAGCTAACTCAAGCTAGCTAAAGCTAACTCAAGCTAACTCAAGCTAACTCAAGCTAGCTCAAGCTAACTCAAGCTAACTCAAGCTAACTCAAGCTAACCCGAGCTAACTCAAGCTAACTCAAGGTAGCTAAAGCTAGTTCAAGCTAGCTCAAGCTAGCTAAAGCTAAGACAAGCTAACTCAAGCTAACTCAAGCTAACTCAAGCTAACTCAAGCTAGTTCAAGCTAACTCAAGCTAGCTAAAGCTAACTCAAGCTAACTCAAGCTAACTCAAGCTAGCTCAAGCTAACTCAAGCTAGTTCAAGCTAACTCAAGCTAGCTAAAGCTAACTCAAGCTAACTCAAGCTAACTCAAGCTAGCTCAAGCTAACTCAAGCTAGTTCAAGCTAACTCAAGCTAGCTAAAGCTAACTCAAGCTAACTCAAGCTAACTCAAGCTAACTCAAGCTAGCTAAAGCTAACTCAAGCTAACTCAAGCTAACCCGAGCTAACTCAAGCTAGCTCAAGCTAACCCAAGCTAGCTAAAGCTAACTCAAGCTAACTCAAGCTAATTCAAGCTAACTCAAGCTAACTCAAGCTAACTCAAGCTAACTCAAGCTAGCTAAAGCTAACTCAAGCTAACTCAAGCTAACTCAAGCTAACCCGAGCTAACTCAAGCTAACTCAAGGTAGCTAAAGCTAGTTCAAGCTAACTCAAGCTAGCTAAAGCTAAGACAAGCTAACTCAAGCTAACTCAAGCTAACTCAAGCTAACTCAAGCTAACTCAAGCTAGTTCAAGCTAACTCAAGCTAACTCAAGCTAACTCAAGCTAGCTAAAGCTAACTCAAGCTAACTCAAGCTAACTCAAGCTAACCCGAGCTAACTCAAGCTAACTCAAGGTAGCTAAAGCTAGTTCAAGCTAGCTCAAGCTAGCTAAAGCTAAGACAAGCTAACTCAAGCTAACTCAAGCTAACTCAAGCTAGTTCAAGCTAACTCAAGCTAGCTAAAGCTAACTCAAGCTAACTCAAGCTAACTCAAGCTAGCTCAAGCTAACTCAAGCTAGTTCAAGCTAACTCAAGCTAGCTAAAGCTAACTCAAGCTAACTCAAGCTAACTCAAGCTAACTCAAGCTAGCTAAAGCTAACTCAAGCTAACTCAAGCTAACCCGAGCTAACTCAAGCTAGCTCAAGCTAACCCAAGCTAGCTAAAGCTAACTCAAGCTAACTCAAGCTAATTCAAGCTAACTCAAGCTAACTCAAGCTAACTCAAGCTAACTCAAGCTAGCTAAAGCTAACTCAAGCTAACTCAAGCTAACTCAAGCTAACCCGAGCTAACTCAAGCTAACTCAAGGTAGCTAAAGCTAGTTCAAGCTAACTCAAGCTAGCTAAAGCTAAGACAAGCTAACTCAAGCTAACTCAAGCTAACTCAAGCTAACTCAAGCTAACTCAAGCTAACTCAAGCTAGCTAAAGCTAACTCAAGCTAACTCAAGCTAACTCAAGCTAACCCGAGCTAACTCAAGCTAACTCAAGGTAGCTAAAGCTAGTTCAAGCTAACTCAAGCTAGCTAAAGCTAAGACAAGCTAACTCAAGCTAACTCAAGCTAACTCAAGCTAACTCAAGCTAACTAAAGCTAGTTCAAGCTAACTCAAGCTAGCTAAAGCTAACTCAAGCTAACTCAAGCTAACTCAAGCTAGCTCAAGCTAACTCAAGCTAGTTCAAGCTAACTCAAGCTAGCTAAAGCTAACTCAAGCTAACTCAAGCTAACTCAAGCTAACTCAAGCTAGCTAAAGCTAACTCAAGCTAACTCAAGCTAACCCGAGCTAACTCAAGCTAGCTCAAGCTAACCCAAGCTAGCTAAAGCTAACTCAAGCTAACTCAAGCTAACTAAAGCTAGTTCAAGCTAACTCAAGCTAGCTAAAGCTAACTCAAGCTAACTCAAGCTAACTCAAGCTAGCTCAAGCTAACTCAAGCTAGTTCAAGCTAACTCAAGCTAGCTAAAGCTAACTCAAGCTAACTCAAGCTAACTCAAGCTAACTCAAGCTAGCTAAAGCTAACTCAAGCTAACTCAAGCTAACCCGAGCTAACTCAAGCTAGCTCAAGCTAACCCAAGCTAGCTAAAGCTAACTCAAGCTAACTCAAGCTAATTCAAGCTAACTCAAGCTAACTCAAGCTAACTCAAGCTAACTCAAGCTAGCTAAAGCTAACTCAAGCTAACTCAAGCTAACTCAAGCTAACCCGAGCTAACTCAAGCTAACTCAAGGTAGCTAAAGCTAGTTCAAGCTAACTCAAGCTAGCTAAAGCTAAGACAAGCTAACTCAAGCTAACTCAAGCTAACTCAAGCTAACTCAAGCTAACTCAAGCTAACTCAAGCTAGCTAAAGCTAACTCAAGCTAACTCAAGCTAACTCAAGCTAACCCGAGCTAACTCAAGCTAACTCAAGGTAGCTAAAGCTAGTTCAAGCTAACTCAAGCTAGCTAAAGCTAAGACAAGCTAACTCAAGCTAACTCAAGCTAACTCAAGCTAACTCAAGCTAACTAAAGCTAGTTCAAGCTAACTCAAGCTAGCTAAAGCTAACTCAAGCTAACTCAAGCTAACTCAAGCTAGCTCAAGCTAACTCAAGCTAGTTCAAGCTAACTCAAGCTAGCTAAAGCTAACTCAAGCTAACTCAAGCTAACTCAAGCTAACTCAAGCTAGCTAAAGCTAACTCAAGCTAACTCAAGCTAACCCGAGCTAACTCAAGCTAGCTCAAGCTAACCCAAGCTAGCTAAAGCTAACTCAAGCTAACTCAAGCTAATTCAAGCTAACTCAAGCTAACTCAAGCTAACTCAAGCTAACTCAAGCTAGCTAAAGCTAACTCAAGCTAACTCAAGCTAACTCAAGCTAACCCGAGCTAACTCAAGCTAACTCAAGGTAGCTAAAGCTAGTTCAAGCTAACTCAAGCTAGCTAAAGCTAAGACAAGCTAACTCAAGCTAACTCAAGCTAACTCAAGCTAACTCAAGCTAACTCAAGCTAACTCAAGCTAGTTCAAGCTAACTCAAGCTAACTCAAGCTAACTCAAGCTAGCTAAAGCTAACTCAAGCTAACTCAAGCTAACTCAAGCTAACCCGAGCTAACTCAAGCTAACTCAAGGTAGCTAAAGCTAGTTCAAGCTAGCTCAAGCTAGCTAAAGCTAAGACAAGCTAACTCAAGCTAACTCAAGCTAACTCAAGCTAACTCAAGCTAGTTCAAGCTAACTCAAGCTAGCTAAAGCTAACTCAAGCTAACTCAAGCTAACTCAAGCTAGCTCAAGCTAACTCAAGCTAGTTCAAGCTAACTCAAGCTAGCTAAAGCTAACTCAAGCTAACTCAAGCTAACTCAAGCTAGCTCAAGCTAACTCAAGCTAACTCAAGCTAACTCAAGCTAACCCGAGCTAACTCAAGCTAACTCAAGGTAGCTAAAGCTAGTTCAAGCTAGCTCAAGCTAGCTAAAGCTAAGACAAGCTAACTCAAGCTAACTCAAGCTAACTCAAGCTAACTCAAGCTAGTTCAAGCTAACTCAAGCTAGCTAAAGCTAACTCAAGCTAACTCAAGCTAACTCAAGCTAGCTCAAGCTAACTCAAGCTAGTTCAAGCTAACTCAAGCTAGCTAAAGCTAACTCAAGCTAACTCAAGCTAACTCAAGCTAGCTCAAGCTAACTCAAGCTAGTTCAAGCTAACTCAAGCTAGCTAAAGCTAACTCAAGCTAACTCAAGCTAACTCAAGCTAACTCAAGCTAGCTAAAGCTAACTCAAGCTAACTCAAGCTAACCCGAGCTAACTCAAGCTAGCTCAAGCTAACCCAAGCTAGCTAAAGCTAACTCAAGCTAACTCAAGCTAATTCAAGCTAACTCAAGCTAACTCAAGCTAACTCAAGCTAACTCAAGCTAGCTAAAGCTAACTCAAGCTAACTCAAGCTAACTCAAGCTAACCCGAGCTAACTCAAGCTAACTCAAGGTAGCTAAAGCTAGTTCAAGCTAACTCAAGCTAGCTAAAGCTAAGACAAGCTAACTCAAGCTAACTCAAGCTAACTCAAGCTAACTCAAGCTAACTCAAGCTAGTTCAAGCTAACTCAAGCTAACTCAAGCTAACTCAAGCTAGCTAAAGCTAACTCAAGCTAACTCAAGCTAACTCAAGCTAACCCGAGCTAACTCAAGCTAACTCAAGGTAGCTAAAGCTAGTTCAAGCTAGCTCAAGCTAGCTAAAGCTAAGACAAGCTAACTCAAGCTAACTCAAGCTAACTCAAGCTAGTTCAAGCTAACTCAAGCTAGCTAAAGCTAACTCAAGCTAACTCAAGCTAACTCAAGCTAGCTCAAGCTAACTCAAGCTAGTTCAAGCTAACTCAAGCTAGCTAAAGCTAACTCAAGCTAACTCAAGCTAACTCAAGCTAACTCAAGCTAGCTAAAGCTAACTCAAGCTAACTCAAGCTAACCCGAGCTAACTCAAGCTAGCTCAAGCTAACCCAAGCTAGCTAAAGCTAACTCAAGCTAACTCAAGCTAATTCAAGCTAACTCAAGCTAACTCAAGCTAACTCAAGCTAACTCAAGCTAGCTAAAGCTAACTCAAGCTAACTCAAGCTAACTCAAGCTAACCCGAGCTAACTCAAGCTAACTCAAGGTAGCTAAAGCTAGTTCAAGCTAACTCAAGCTAGCTAAAGCTAAGACAAGCTAACTCAAGCTAACTCAAGCTAACTCAAGCTAACTCAAGCTAACTCAAGCTAACTCAAGCTAGTTCAAGCTAACTCAAGCTAACTCAAGCTAACTCAAGCTAGCTAAAGCTAACTCAAGCTAACTCAAGCTAACTCAAGCTAACCCGAGCTAACTCAAGCTAACTCAAGGTAGCTAAAGCTAGTTCAAGCTAACTCAAGCTAGCTAAAGCTAAGACAAGCTAACTCAAGCTAACTCAAGCTAACTCAAGCTAACTCAAGCTAACTAAAGCTAGTTCAAGCTAACTCAAGCTAGCTAAAGCTAACTCAAGCTAACTCAAGCTAACTCAAGCTAGCTCAAGCTAACTCAAGCTAGTTCAAGCTAACTCAAGCTAGCTAAAGCTAACTCAAGCTAACTCAAGCTAACTCAAGCTAACTCAAGCTAGCTAAAGCTAACTCAAGCTAACTCAAGCTAACCCGAGCTAACTCAAGCTAGCTCAAGCTAACCCAAGCTAGCTAAAGCTAACTCAAGCTAACTCAAGCTAATTCAAGCTAACTCAAGCTAACTCAAGCTAACTCAAGCTAACTCAAGCTAGCTAAAGCTAACTCAAGCTAACTCAAGCTAACTCAAGCTAACCCGAGCTAACTCAAGCTAACTCAAGGTAGCTAAAGCTAGTTCAAGCTAACTCAAGCTAGCTAAAGCTAAGTCAAGCTAACTCAAGCTAACTCAAGCTAACTCAAGCTAACTCAAGCTAACTCAAGCTAGTTCAAGCTAACTTAATGAAGTTAACCCAAGCTAACTTGGGTTAATGAAGTCAAACTCAAGCTAACCCGAGCTAACTCAAGCTAACTCAAGCTAATTCAAGCTAACTCAAGCTAACTCAAGCTAATTCAAGCTAACTCAAGCTAATTCAAGCTAACTCAAGCTAGCTCAAGCTAACTCAAGCTAACCCAAGCTAACTTAAGCTAGCTTAAGCTAATTAAAGCTAATTAAAGCTAACTCAAGCTAACCCAAGCTAACTTAAGCTAGCTC